>NC_141627.1:8476530-8631530 GCF_047967505.1 Dipteris shenzhenensis | reverse complement strand
TGAAGGGAAGGAGTGATGATATCTCAAGTGTTCTACAAATAGTAAGAATGGTCTTGTATTAAGAGGTGATGATATCTCAAGTGTTCTACAAATAGTAATAATGGTTTTGTATTAGGAGGTGATGATATCTCAAGTGTTCTATAAAACTATTAGATACCTCTTAGTGGTTGAAGGGAAGAGGTTGGAAGTATGGGCAAAATCTCTAGGAACTACAGGATGGTTGTAAGAACAATTTTGAATGTCATAAATGACACAGGTTTTTCAACATACGGGTGAACTATTTTTAAACATTCACTTCTTTCATGGTTGATTACACTTTTAATAAGAAGAACCATTTTAAATGTCATAAGTGTTGATGCAATCCCATGCTATGAAGTCTACAAAAAGTTTTTTTTCCCCGCATATGGGTGAAGTGATGTTTACGTTACTAAGTTCAACATATTAAGCAACACATTTGTTTTGATTATTGAAGGAGTTTGATAATAAGACCCATTTCAAATGCAAAAGAATTGTTGTATCAGTAATGGAATCCGCTTTGGAATGGAAATTCGGTTTCTTTCAAACCCACATACTATTGTTGCATAATGTGAGTATGGCTCTAATTGGAAGTTAAGGTAGACTATAATTCGCAATATCGGTATAGTTACACATAGCAACATAAGTTTTATTTTCGAGAATCTTCCCAAATAGTGGTTTCCACAAAGCTATTTTGAGTACCTCGATAAGGAAATTGTGGAAAAGCTCGCTTGCTTTTTTGGGCCCGCTCGCTTTTCCTCGCTCGCTCTATCGACTGCCTCAGGAGGGAAGATGCTCAAAGGAAGTGTGGGAACTAACTTTATTTTAGTATTGTGGGTGCTTGAAGTGGATAGAAAAGGGTTTAGGAAAAGTCCTAAATATGGGGCAAATGGGTCTTCAAGGACACCATGACATCACAGCCTCTTAAATGGGGCTTGTGCAACCAACCAAGCTCTCTTTTAGTAGGTGAAAGTATCATGTTGGAAAGCCAAAAAAATGGCGGCACCAAGGAGGACCCGTGACATCGCGGCCTCCTTGCGACCTCCTTTGGCCCTTTTTTTTGTTCATGTTTTTAGACAAAAGGAGCTCCAAAATGAGCCAAAAAATGGGAAAATAGATCTCCTTGGAGGCCATGATATCGTGGCCTCCTTTGAGGGCTATATCAAAGGCTTTAGTGCCCATTGCTGAATCATTAAGGCCATTTGATGTACGATCTTGAAGGTTCAAAAAAATATAATAAAGGAGGCTTGAATAGATCAAAGGATTTAGTGCCATTTCCAAATCATGAAGTCCATTTGATGCACCATCTTGAGGTTCAAAAAAACATAAAAAAGGAGGCTTGAGAGGGACCACGATATCACGGCCTACTAAGAGTCTCCTTTGCTCGATTTTGGGTGCCTTCATTAGGCATACAAGATTTTGTTCAATTTTAAACAAAGATAAGTATTTTAAACAAAACTTTCTAACTTGTAAAATGGCTTCATTCATAGCATTCCAATCATTTCGACTATATTTGAAGTCCTATCCGAGCAAAGTTATGGGCAAATTAAAATTGGCAAGAGGAGTCTCCCAAGAGGCTGTGACATCGTGGCCTCCTTGGAGCCCCTTTGACTATTTTTTTTACCCTTATGAGGGCTCCCTTTGATGCCCATAGTTTATTTATTTTGGCTTATGAAACTCTTTGGGCAAGGACCCACAAACTCTATCTGAGAAGAATCCATGGTGGTCATAAGAAAATATAGAGTTTGATCTAGTCTAGCTCTCATGAAACAAAGATAAGTATTGTAAACAAAAATTTCTAAACTTGTAGAATTTTGACACTCTAACATGCAAAATGGCTTCATTCATATCATTCCAATTGTTTTGACTACAAACATGACCATATTTGAAGTCCTATCGATGAAGTTATGGTTGAATTAAAATTGGTAGGCTACGATATCATGGCCTCCTTGAAGCCCCCTTTGATGCCTATTCTTTTTGCCCTTATGAGGGATCCCTTCAATGCCCATAGTTTATCTAACCTGGGGTGGGATACTTCATTCAAATATGGAAAATGCCATCAATTTCCAACCCACACTAAGACCATTTCAGTTCTCCATGGCAGTTTTATGCTTGTCATTCTCTATCTCAATTATCTCAATCAAAAGTAATGTTAGAGGTTCTCATAGAACATCACAAGACTAGGAGAATGTAGGGCATTTGCAATATTTTTTATACATTAAAAAAGTCTTTGAAATGCCCTTTGAAGAGAAATCCTAAGGCCCTTTGAATGGCAAAGCAAGGTCCCGTAAAAAACCAAAAAAAGGGCAAAGGGGCCTCACGGGAGGGTGCAATATGGTGGCCTCTTGTGAAGCCCCTTTACCCTTTTTTTTTTGTCTTTCACATATGCCCTTTATTCCATTAAAAAAATGAGCAAATGGGTCTTCATGGTGCTCGTGATATTGCGGCCTCCAATGTGTACTCTCCACTCATTTTTTTTTGCCCTCCAAAAGCTGCTTTAAGAGAGGAAAATCCCATTACTCATCATGAACATCAATCTTGTTGTGGTGGTACAAGTGCATGTGCGTTGATTTCCTAGATGCACACTCACATTTCCTTTGTACGGACAAAGCAAATGAAGGGCCATACAATTGAAGGACAAAGGATTCCTTCATGCCACTTTAGCCCCATATAAATACTTTTTGAAGGGTCAAAAATAGGAGCAAAGGGAGCTCCTTGGAGATTGCGATATTGCGGTCTCTAGGAAGCCCCCTTTGCACATTTTTTTCCTTACCTGGGGCATTTGTAACAGCATCTTGCACCTTTAAATCTATGAAAATTTCAGCCTCACATACACTAAAAAAGGAACAGATGGTGTCTTCCACACAAGACTGAGATATTATGGCATCTTAGGAGACACTTTGTTTAAATTTTTGGCTTTTCAAATAAAGGAAAAACAAAGAAAGACTCATGCGGGTACTATGTGGAGGAGCTCAAGTTGAGTTGCTATTACGAGAAGGTGCAAAACTGAACAAGTGCGACTTGGATTAGAGGTAGGTACTTAATACTAAAGTAACATTAACTTAGTACTTAAGACTAATAATAAACTTGTGACTACTAGCTTACTAACTAGTTACTAAGTAGTAAACTAAGACTAACTAATGAACTTGTGACTACTAACTTACAAGTTGCTAAGTAGTAAACTTATTAACTAGATGCTTCTTAACGATTTCAAACTATTCTAAAAACTACTATGAGGAGGAGCATCAACTGAACTACTGTGGGCTAGAGGTAGTTACTAAATACTGAGCGAAGTCTAGCTTTGTACTTAAGAATAACTAATAAACTTGTGACTTGTGACTTTTTAACTAGTTATTACTAAGTAGTAAACAAAGTTGTAAACTACTACTACTGACTAGCTAGAGGCTACTAGGTACTTCTAGCTATTCTAGAAAAACCACCTCTAACTTGCAAACAATGACTAACAATTACTAGTGATGTGAATTAGAGTATACTAACTATTACTAGTGACTAGACTCTACTAATTAGTACCAATGTGAACTAGACTCCAAGATTTTTCATGAGGATCTTCTATGATCTTTAGTGGGTGACTGGCAATCAAAAGGACAACTTATGGCATAGCTGCTCCATGATTCATAGTCATAGCTACCCCATGGACAGTCAATTGTGTTCCTTCTTACCTTATCATGAGGAGTAAAGAGTGCCCATCCTCATCCACTAAATAATTCCAAAAGAAATACAATCATAAAAGAAATTGCAACACAATCTTCTACAACATATTGAAAGCATTATGTGGCTCATATCAGGCCGCTCTACCGAAGCCTAGTAAAGGTCACCACTATCTTTTCTTAGAAGTCAGCAAGGAATGGTTGTAAAATATCAATGCATAATGAAGAGGCTATAGGAAAGGTGAAGACCAAGATTCAATGCATTTGGCCATTCTCACACATGCACAGAAGATAAAATGACGTATGTGGTTGGTTCTATCAAGTTTGGCTTGTATGATCTTATACATTTTGGTCTTGATTTAAAAGCACTAATTATGTTCATGGATATCAAAGCATAGAGTTGACTGGAGGTTTTATGTTTGATAAATGTTAAAAAGGATCCTATGTGGATTTAGCATCATAATGTGTTAGTGGTAGTGTATTGACATGTTGTAGCTAGCTTGACTAGTATCTCTTTAAAGGCCTTAAAGGCCAACGATTTTAGCAAATGGTATTCAAGAGAGATTAGGCTTCTATGATAAAAAGTATTTGTATGAGTTCAAAGAAAAGAATCTATTGAGGACATGAAAGAGCCAAAAAATGGAGAAATGGGACTCCAAGGAGATCTATTTGCCCATTTCTTTGTCCTTTCCAGGACTTCCAGGAGCCCGTTGTTGATTTCCTCATGGTAGAAGAGGACTTCTTTGTTTTTTTTTTGGGGTTTTATGGGTCTATGAAGGGGACCATAATTACTAAGACAATGGTAGAGGAGGCTTCATTAAAATACATTATAAGTTTTGGTCTTGGTTTGTAAGGAGTAATTGCATAAAGTGCATAAAGTCAAAAAATTTTCATTTGAAGAGGAATGTGGGAACTATTTGGGGGAATTTTGGGTTGGCAAAAGAGGAAATAGTACATTTTTCTAGATGCATGTACGTTATGTTTGAGAATGAAGAGTTAGTACAAAGTTGGCACTTTAGATGGTGGCTTTTTCTTTTGGTTCAAGGCTGTGTTGACATCGTTTTTGTGTTGGCATTAACTTTAAAGCATGTCTTTATTTATGGTTCTATTGGTATTATCTTTATGTCAATTCTTAGGGAACCACGACAAAGCTTATCATGCCAATCCATGCCAGAGATGAGTACAGAAAGTCAATTCTTTTTAATGATTGAGTAGAACATTAACATAGTTGATAAATTAGTCATCCAATTAATGACTTATTGATTTGAATATCAATGTTTATTAGATTATTGCCAAAAAAATTTACTTCTTTGTGCACAATTAGATAGTTGTTACAAGAATTCCAAAAGTTGAAATTGATTCTATAAAATTGCATAGCTTCCTATTGTATGCATAAATGTTATCAAATCTAAATATATATCTATATTTATTAAACACATTCTTGAAACCATCACATACAAGAAAAAAAACAAAAGTAATAAATTTGAAGTTGTATCATGCAAACAAGGGATGATTATCTAATGATACATAGCAACTAACACAATTAGCATCTGGTATAGATCACACTAATGCCATGATTAAAGATTCCCAAGTGTTTGTATGGAGCTTGATGGAATTCAAAGGAAAAAGGATAAATTATATGTACATGAATATCATGAAGTGTAGTCTCACTAAGACAAATAGAGATCTTGCCATACATGTAAGCAACTTTAAAACATAATGTTCTTAAATTAATACATATCTAAATGAAACCAAATGCATGCCTAGATCGTGATGTAAAAAAGTCAAAAAGTGTAGGAAAACTTCTTTAACGTTTTAATCATCCGCAAATATGATTAGCTACTAATAGTACAAGCTACCATCCTCATGCTTAATAGTGGGGCTAGATATCTTCATATAAACACATGCTCTTGTGTAAGTGCACACACACATATGCATGTACACACACACACACACACATAGAGAGAGAGAGAGAGCATGCATACATATATACATATACGTTTGTGCAAATGTCTACATTCTATTTTTTTGTTAGCATGTGAGAATCGACTATGATGAACCTTGGCACTTAGTGAGAAAACATATTAAATTTTAGTCTAAAGTATCTTTACCAAAAACACAATAGCTATGAGCATGGCTTAGAGGTTAGTGAGCATGGTATAGACTCAGAGGCTCACCTAAAAGGTTCATCATGCATGGATGCATGACCAACTCAGAGGTCTAGGAGACTAATGCACATGCCAGATTTGATAAATAGACCTATCAAATCCAATACATGGCTCCCACAATACATCCCCCTCCTGGCTCCAAGGACTAATTAGGGACATGGAGCCACACACCATAATTATAAAAGAAATACATCATTTTAGGAGGACTCTCCAAGGCAAAGTACCTTTATTGACCCAGCACACATCATTTATTTCATTCATTTTGGGAAACAACCCAGGGCAAAGTACCCAAATATTACTGACCATTATCTATCACTTCAAAGAGTGATAGATCATTCAATAGAATAGATAAAGCTCGTTGGTCAGGTCCAACAGATGTGGCATAAAGATTCTCGAGCTTGGCTTTGATTTTCTAGATGAAGCAGTGAGGTCAAAGTGATGAAGTAATTTGTTATCCAACCTCACACCGATAAGGGCCAATGCTTTCTCCCTAGTGATGTGACTTCTCCAAGAGGACAAGGCTCCATGGTATCAAATCAATCTGAGGTAGTGAAGCGGTGGAATATTAGCTCCCATAGGTAGAAATCCCATGAGCAGAAGTGGCGAATGGAGCAGCAAATTGGGGGCACTCGCAAATCGGGGGCAAAGTGAGGGCAGCTCAATTAGCTCAGTGGCTTATCCGCATTGGGAGAGGCAATGAGTATCAGCAATGGCACACAAATCAAGGCAGTAGGTAGCTGCAAATGGTACTTCAATCGAGGGCAAAGGGCAGCTGCAAATGATGCAATAGATGCGTAGTCCATATAGGAGGCAAACTAGCAGAAGCGCGGGGAGTATGGAGGGCTGGTACAGGCCTATTGTACACAATGGCAAGAGTAGCAGTAGTTGGCGGTAGTCTCGAGGGCTAGTATGTAACGGCCTATTGTACGATGTAGGTACAGTATGACTATATAGATTGTATGGATTGTGCGGCTAACTACATTAGCTAATGGGGCCATTGATGGCGAGACATAGGTTCGAGCTGAAGGGGTAGCTGATGGCAAGGAATTCCAAGGCAATCGATGTTAATCAGCTCGAACAGGTCTCGAGGGTGAAGCTAAGGTAGGAGAATAGAATTAGATGGGGAGAAAGGAGTGGAAGGGAGCTCAATCATGGAGGAGAGGGTGGCTTCCATTTGTGGGCTTCCCTTATCCTCTAGATTGAGCATGGAGAAGGGAAATGTAGGAAAGGATGCTCTGATACCACATGAAGGTGTATGGTGGAGAGGGAGAGAGAGAGAGAGAGGGTAGGCTAGGGAGAGAGATGATAAAGAGAGACATAATGAAATGGAAATGAAATAGCATGAACAATGAACAAAATGAAAGTACTCACATGTAGACCAAGAGATTGTAGGCTTGATACTTGATTGATTTGACACTAGACAAGTACTGCTCTTATATAGTGCACACACACACACAGACATGAACACCAATGCATATGGGATAACTCCTAATGTGACATGTGGCATCCATAGGACACAATAGACTAGAACTCACTAGAAAACACCAAACTGACTCATCTTGACTCCATTTCCTAACATCCTCCACGTCCCTTGGCTCCTTGCTTGCTCCGTAGAGCACTGGGCAACCACATGCCCCTCTTCCCTAAAGATGCTAATCTTCCTAAGGTGCCACTGAACAAAATTGTTCATTACTTTAAGAGTGATGACACAAATGCTATGATTCCCCTCACTTTTCAATGCAAGAGAGCCATGATTATCTTGGAGGGTGGTGCTAGAGTCAACATCATTGCCAAACAATGCTGGCAATAATGGGGTGAGCCGAAAATGGATGCACTACCCTTGTGGCTAAGCTAGCAAATAGCACTACCACCAAGCGAATGGGTACAATAAAGGGCATATATATCACAACTTCCACATGGAATTCCACTGCGTCTTTGTAGTTCGAGTGGCCGAACATATGATGTGATCCTTAGCCACCCTTCATGAGAACTACTTAGCTTGTCCATGATTGAGAGATAAACTACTAACAAAGGGATAGGAAACCATGCAAGTAGATCTAACACTGGCCCATAAGCAGTACTCTCTTTGTAGAAGAGTCACTTACCACGGAGAGTGATGTATTGATGAACACATTGAAAATCCAACCATCACAAGGTAGGGATCTTCAAGAGCCAATGTATGCCTCAATCCCTAAGCTAGAAGATTCAAAGAACTAGATGCATCTCCTAGTAGTGTTCGACTTTCCAACACTACAAAACATGGATTGTGGATACCCTCACGCAATGATAACTCTAGCTCTTCCATATCCACACCATGCAACATGATACATGTTTCTCAGTCAAAGTCAGGAGCTATAACCACGGACTCAAAATACCAAGCTATGAAAGAAGGCCATGGCTATTCATGTTAATATGGCTTAACTAGTAGACTTGGCACATGGAAAAAAAGAACTAGCCATTGCACCTACTAGAATTGTAGTAGGTTTGTAGGTACAGGGCCAAAAGGTGCAAGAAAAAGTATTAGTTGATATGGGAGCCAGTCACAACTTTCTCTCCTTTTGAGACTTTTATTCAGAAGCTTCACCAATGCCTCTAAACCCTAATCTCTCTCAGATGATTAGAGCCAATAGTCAAAACACTCAAATGTTAGGATCTATTGATCTCCTTACATCAGGTACAAAACCACTCAATGTTGTACAAATATTGCATAACCTGTGTAGGTACCATGCTAGACCAAGCATCACTAGGAAGGTCATGGAACCATTTGGAACCATTGCTTCATGTTACATCAATTGGATAGAGAGGATGGCTACCATCATGCTACATCAATTGGATAGAGAGGATAGCTATCATGATTCTCCCCCACGGGACTATTCGTGTCCCTCTTTGTCTTGAATTTGTGAAAGGAAAGGAGGCAAAAACACCAAAGGTAGTTCGCATTCCCAACCCCACTCACTCAAAATTCTAAATAGAAGACATGTCCAACTCAATTGAAGGGTGCCACCAATAGATGTGTTTGCAAAGACTTATTGAGGCACATGACATCACATTAATAGGAGGTAATGTATGGATACCTAAATAGCCTCAACGTCAACAAAGAACTTCTCGACCATACTAGCCCCGATGAAGCAATTAGAAGAACACAATGCAAGAGGAGGAAAGGCAGTCTTCACAATCCTAATGATGGGTTACCAAAGACATTATTAAGACCCAAGGCTTTTAGGATGGAAATTCTTTCATCTGGGTGCCTAAGGCATGTCAACTCAACACCATGCCCCCACTCCAAAGGACAACAAAGAGGGCCACTAAGGTCCAACCTCCAACACCCCCTTCCTAGACAAACATCATGGAGTGTGGACTTTGGAGGCCTAAAGCAAAGCAACCCACTACCCAAGGACACTCCAAGGAGGTAGTTCCACAAGAACCCCCACCTTGGAGAAGAAGATATATGTAGTCACAAAGAAATGGAGATCAAAAGCCCGTCGTAGGGAGCCACTATAAAACTCAATGGGATATCCCCACAAGAACCTAGGTCCCTTTAGCAAAAGATAGAGATGGTAGGTCAAATAGAAGAGGTTGAATGGATATCCCCACAACAACCTATCCCTTTGATGAAAAGATGGTGTCACCAACTCCAATTGAAGAGATCATGGGGTTACCCCACAAGAACCTACCTCCATGGATGAAAAGATCATACCAGCTATACTACTGACAGCAATGAAGAAGCCTAAGGGATAGCCCTAGAAGAACATATTCCCTTAGACAAAGAGACCATAGTTACTAGAGCTGCAACGAAGGACCTAAGTAGCCCCTCACATTCTCAATGAGTCAAGAGCCATTCCATGCATAAGGCTTACAAATTAATGCCAAAAGTAGATTACCACAAGGCAGTTAAATTTTTGGGCCATGTAAGGGTCCTAAGGGATGTCTTGGTTAATGAGTTGCTAATTAGGTCCATATTTTGAAGTTAGTTCATTTGATCAATTTGACCATGCAAATTGCGGTTAGTATGAGCTGTGCGTTAGGAGTAGTTTAAGAGCTTCTAATGTATTTAGAGTTTAGGGTTTTTGTTAGCTTGTGGAGATCCTAAATGTTCTTGTCTTTTGTTGTGGAGATCCTATATTGTTTTGTCTTTTGTTAGGTATTTCTCTCTAAAAATAGAGGCTCTCTTTGTCTCTTGTATGACACCACCTTTATATTACTGTTGCCAAAATAGGCATATCCCCACTTTTGTTTAATGGTCCATCCACCACACACCTCTTTTCTCTCCTCTCTTTCACTCATCTACCTTTCCCCATGTTCCTTCACCTTCACTCTTTTCCTTTCCTTCCAATTTACACTTATCGTTTCCCTTTTACAAGTTATTGAAAATATATATGGAGCTACTTTACACACTGACTTATAAAATGACATGCCAAAAGGCAAGGCCTTAGTGGGCTTCCCACCTTGTTTTGATTGAAACGTACAATAAAAAGTTGATAATTTCACTGGGCATGCCAAAGTGAAATCAAAGGTGAAGGCATGAGTGGGCGAGCCACTATTTGAGGGGGTTTTCATTCAACAAGGAGATCATTGTATATCTTTAGGACTATTACTTAGGATTTCTAGGTTATCCCAAGTAGTCTTTGGGAGGAGGATGTAGGTGCTAAAGTGATCAGACCAATAGCAATGGTTTGTGCCTGATAGTCTCAATTCGCTTTTGACATTGGTCCAAATGTGGTCTAGAATGGATTGATAAATCGTTGTTGGTTTGTTGATTATTTGGGTGCATGAAGGCTGTTTGAGAGTGTTTTTTAGGATATTCGATGTGCTTTCTACATTTGTCCAGTCGATGTTCATGTCTCCCAAGTATTACAATTGGATTGCTTGTGCATGCTTATGAGCCATATAGTAAGCAAGTGCATGGAAAAAGAAACACTTCAAAATTGTAAATAGTGTTGGATTTATTAAAAGATCTTTGCACATGCACAAATTGCACATTTTCAACTTCTTCCATTTTAGGGTGAATCTAGATATCAATACCAACAACTATCAATGTTTTAAGACCACCATGTAGTAGTCCCACTAGTTTGGATCCCAAAACTTCAATCCTTTTTTGTTTTCATCAAATAAAAAAAAGTTATGGAGCGTGCCCTCAAATGGGTGTGCCCGTTAATCCATGCCTCATGTTCTTATTTAGGTGTGTCCTTGGGTTGAGGAGAAGCTCAAGTAGTGTACTTTTGAATGATCACTTGGTTGCATATACGTACATAACAAACTTTTGATGTTTTTTAATAAATTGCTATATCCTATAGTCTTTAGGATGCATGCTTCACATGCAACATAGCACTTGTAATGCTTTAATGGTCTCATTCCAGATCCTTACTCCATAATTTTTTGGTCTCATGTTCAAGTTTGAAATTGTACTACAATTTGAAGATAAAATTTTCCAAATTCCATAGAGCAATGCATAAGTTATGGGTCATACTTGGTGCAAGTCAGGAGGTCGGAGTAAAGTTCAACTCAAATATATAAAGTACAGGTGGTATATGAAGAGCCAACCTCCCTTCAAGGATGAAGATTCTAAGGTCAGTTAAGGGGGAAATTCCTCAAGTTGAGGACCAACATGATAGAGAGAAAAATGAGGAACATACTGATGGTGAGCAGCTTCAAGATGTTTAGAGCTTTATTGCTCTATTAATTAAATGTATTCAAACATTTCTCTGTATACATTTTATTAATATGAGTTCTTCCTTTCTTTCAATTACTTTTTTGGTAATACTTGTTCAATTTGTATTTTTTTACTTTATTCTTAAGAATTTTAAAATATAAAATCGAAATGTTTATCCATTAATATATTATGTGATATCTTTAATTTAATATACTTTATACTTTTGGAAATTGTAATTTATAAATTAAGAATATTTATCCATTTCTAGCTTGACACTCTCATATAATCTTGCTTATCATTTTTAATAGATCATTAGTTGTACAAGTAGGAGGTTTGTGCAACATGACTCTTGAATGAGGTCGAGCACCCACAAGCATGTAGAATATTATTCATTTTGTTCTTTAACCTTTTCTTGACATCCAAGTGTCATTGATTATCCCACATACAACATTTCTCTTCTTGTTCTTTGGTATACATAATGTTGGCCTATCTCATGGTACTCAATATTCATAAGCAAGTCTTTCCATATGGTTGAGAGTGAAGAGGTGGTAGTGTCATCAAGCAACCCCATGACATTACCACCTCCCACACTTCTTGCAATGTGTAAAAGCTTACCATTTACATATGTAGCACTTTGGAAAGTGGAGCATGCTTGGTTTATATACTTCGATTCATACCAGGGAAAAGAGATGGAAATTGTGACTATATATTAAAGGAAAGTCATTCATGGGACATTTAGTGCTTCTCATCTCATTAGAGCCTCCCTTTGAAAGTGTTTATGTGTTGGCTTTTTATGTAATTGCTAACATTTTATATTTGTTAAACTATCTTTCTGAACTTGTATATTGTATCTCATAAATTCCATGAAAATAAGCTTTCTTAAGAAAAGAATCATTACCATCTACCCAAAGTAAAAAATATCAATTTATGGTAAAAAAATATGCATCTTAAAGTGCATCTTATCAAAATTCATGATCTCTAGATTATGTAGGATTTTACAATTATATGTTTCTTTTTAAAAGTGTAAGACAAAAAGTAATACTCTTTCTCACTTTAGGATATCTAAACATTGCTCCAAAAACATCTCTCACTAAATTATTATTTTTTTGTTGGCCCTTGCTTTTCACTCCTATCCTCTATGCCTTATGCCAATTAATAGATCTTATTTTTTGTAGTATTTGGGAATTAGAATTTGGTTGCTTTCATAATTGGCCAAAGTTATAGCCAATCGAATGTACTATAATCAAATAGGAGGTGCACTTTCTATAACACACTATTCAAAAATTTTGAACTTGTGTAAAGCCCAATTTGAGAAATGGACTAAAAAATAGTCCAAAATTTTTAATTTCAAGGGAAGTGCTTCGACCTCTTTAGCCTTACCTTTTCCTATGACGTGCTGTACTACTACTTCTTACTGCCGCAGGCCTTCTCGTATGATGAGTGGAACCTCCTTGACTCTAGTTGACAATTGATCACCCTTATTCTTTGTGCGGATTTCTTCTTGGCATAAGTCATTGGATTCAGAGCTTTCATCCTCATCATCACCTGAGCTAGAATCATCACCCTCAGACTCACTACCCTCGTCTTTGACATTTTCCTCACTACCCTCTTCTTTGACATTTTCCTCTTCAAAGAAGGTAGTGCAACTGTAATATCTGTCAAAGAACTCAATCTGATGGGGGGTATCAATGACATTCACATTTCTACCTTGGTGTAGCAATTTCTCATCAGGAAAACCCATTTGATACAATGCTACTTCCCACCCATTATTTAGTAAATTCTTTGTCATCTCTAGTATCACATCAGGATGCATCGGCTTTCTATAATCCACCATTGTTGCATCAAGCTTAACCTTGTTGTCCTCAAAGTAATGAAGCTCGAGAGTCCTTAAAGGAATTTTGATTAGATTGCCACCACCCTTGCATAAGAAGCACATCAAGAAAGGCTGCAAGACTTGAATGGCAGTGCCTTCCAAGACAGTCATGATTGTGTAGGACTATACCATGGTATACTTTTGAAAGTAAATACCCAAATGCAGATGTCAAACTCACATAGGGGTACAAAGGGATGTCTCTAAATAAGAAAATTATGTTGTGTAAAAATGAATGTTGACTAGTTTGTATATTTTTACGATAAAGGGATCTAGTTCTAGTGAAAATAAAAGTGTTAAAACCATGTTTCCTAAAGAAATACATTTTTTTAAATCTCTTGAAAAACACGCTCGGATAAACCTGCTCATAGGTTTTTGCTCATAAAATTGACACATCCGCTGATAACTTGGTCCTAAAGACTTGTAACGGCATATTCAGCAAGTTTTGATTGTTATGGTTAGTGGACCGTATGTTGCTCATTGACAAATTTTTAGGCGCAAGCATCAATAATAAAATTTTAAGGCCTTTTGCTATTGTGCATCTCCTTTAGCTGTTTCAAGCTCTTCCAAGCATTTTCATCAGCTCGAAAATTCCATTCCGTGAGGTATTTCACTTTTGCAATTTTATATCCTCTATTTATATCTCATTTGGCATTTGAGCAAGGCCTCGTCTTGCTTAGAAACACCCCGTGTTTCCTTAGAAAGAGGCCCCGTGTTGCTTTGGGAATTTTTCTTGCAGGTTTACAATTTGTGACACTTGCACTTGTGCAGTCATTTTGTGGAGAGCAAGTCTTATTTTTGCAGTTGAAAGCCTTGAGGCTATTTTTGCATCACTTGGTCAGTGCACTTTTACTTGTGCTATTTACAATGGCTGACAACAATGGTGATTTGTTTGGCATTCTCCATGAAGATGATAAGTTGGATGGCACCAACTATCCTATGTGGTTCTACCTTATGAAGCATATTCTAGTTATAAGAAACTATTGTTTCAAGTATTGATTTGAGGCCAACCAATGCTCAAGTGGCTGCCCCTACTACTGGCACTCCTCTAGGGGGAATCCCCCTGATTCTTCTTCCTCTAGTACTCCTGTCACTACTACTCCTACTCAAGAGAAAATTAGATGGGACTCAAGAGATGCAAATGCACACTCATGTATTGCTTTATCATGCAAGAGAATCATTATTCCACACATCCAATCATGCATGATATTAAAGGATGCTTGGGATAAATTAGCTTCTCTTTATAAAGTTTGCACAATGAGGCATGGGTTGCATATTTGAGAAGGAAATTGTAGGAAGTCAGCATGCAGGAAAGTGACTCTATGGATACATACTTAACAAAGGTCAAGGACCTCATGGAGCAACTTATGAAGTTTTGTCACTTCCCTTATAGCTTTCCCTAGCCCATTTTGATAGAATCTTAATAGAAATGAGCAAAGAAAATGAAGAAGAAAATCTAGGGGTGGCCACGTAATGCAAGAATAAATGGACAAGTCCACTTGTGCTTCTTACATTCTAGAACCCCTCCCTGGGGTGGGAACTCAATATGTATTATGCTGCTCTACTATCACCCAAAATCTAGGGATTGGGGGGACAAGGTGGTCCATATAGAATATGCATGGGTCTCCTACAAAAATTGTAAATATGCAAGGAAAAAATATGAAAATCTAAGGTTTCTCGTCCCGCAAATCATAAATTGTATACTTGAACAAAAATGCCAGGTTTTAAAGATTTTTTCATTTTATTCATCATATGCAACTTTCAAAGGGGGGGTTCCTTTTGGATGAGGGGCATTAACTAAAAACCACACTAAAACATGAAAATCCAACTCTCATCAAAATCATGTAACTTTTGCAAACCAAATTTCAAGCAACAAAGGCATATTTGAAGCCCTTTTAGTGTAGAACACAACCATGCCAATATGACTAAATTTTACTCATAGTGCATTTTTAAATTCATCTCATACTCAAGGTTTTAATATGTTTTTAATTCATCTCATACTCAAGATTTTAATATCTCATACTCAAGGTTTTAATATGTTTTTAATTCGTCTCATACTCAAGATTTTAATAAGTTTCCTTACTAAAAGGACTTGGCACCCCTTGTGCCTCCGTACTATATGGCATTATTCCATATCCCACAGTCAATTTAATGAGTCAAGCCCACGAATTCTAAGGTGTTGTCCAACTCTTCCATTTCTTAACTTAGTTCCCCTAACATTAACTCTACTCTATGTGGGGGTACAAGGGGTTTCAAATTTTATTTTCAAACATTAACTTAGCTCCCCTAACATTAACTCTACCCTATGTGGGAGTACAAGGGGTTTCAATTTTCATTTTCAAAAAAAAATTAAAGCAAACATGAGGATCAATTATTTAAGCCCCCTCATGCTTCTAAGATGTTGCAAAGCCTCTTCTCGATAAGCTGAGCACTTATGGTACAAAGTTATCATTCCCTTGTTCATTGTAGGCACATGATTGACTAATGGAAATAACAATGGATTAATTAGAATGCTAGTGGCACAAAAGCTTCATGGAACAATTGGTGAATGCATCTAGATTCTTGAAAGTGTTATGGGTTTCCATTATGCTCGTAATCTTTCTTCCTTGACTCGTTTAGAACGGGGGATACTTGGATTATTGCTTTAGTAGCTCCCTATAATGCACTCTTAATCTCTTCAATGTTAGTATCCATTCATGGTTTCAACATAAATGTTGGTTGTCTTCTACCTACTTTCTTTATATATTGAAATTTTGTAGTAAAATATGGGGAAATTTTTTTTGTGAGCTTTTTATTGCAAGCCATTTTGGGAAATTTGCGAGCTTTTTTAAGATCCCCAATCACACACACACACACATTTTAGATGTGGACAAAAATCTACCAACTCCAAAGAGACCAAGAATCCTGCATTATAGGAAGAAAATTCTATGTGAACTTTTTTGGCTTCCAGGAAATTGGGCAAAGCTTTTCCACACATTTGTGCTTAGGTCTTTAGCCATCTCTATGGATTACATAAAAACATTAAATTTATCTATATAAATCCTAGAGATGCCTTTATGTTTATATATCGATTTCTCCATATACACCATGGTCAAGATATCAAGGGTCACATATGAGATTAAAAATATATATATTTATAGCCTAAATTCCTTTTAAAAAATCTAACATTTTGATACAAACATAATTTGGCTTTTTTGACACTAGAAATGAGCTCAAAAGGCCCCAAAACCACAGAAATGACTGTAAACATGGATACCTTTTGATGATTTGTCAAACCCTCTCTGAGAAAAAAGTGCACCTGTAGAGCCCGGCTAGAGTGTGCTTGATGCACTTTTCTCCTTGATGGTTTTTTGAAAAGTCATTGAAAGATACACATGTTTATAGTCGTTTCTAGGTAGGGTTTTTGGGCCTTCTCAGCTCATTTCTAGTGCTAAAAATTCCCAATTATGCATATATGAAAAGTTCTAATTTGTCTTAAAGAAATTAGAGCTTCCAAAGGTTTTGTTTAATGATTACTATATATTTATTCCATTTTGTAATGATTTATCATTGAAACATTGAGGTCTTCATTACAGTCATCAAGTTCTCTGAGTACATCATTGCATTAAGAGAGCTCATATGTAGCCTTCATTATCATATATGTTGATCATCTAATCAAGCTTGTATTGGATTAAGGGTGTACCAACCATTATTAAAGAAAAAATTTTAATGTAATGATAATTTTGTTGCTAATATATATATCTTAATCCTTGTTTCTAAAAGCACTATACACTACTTAGGAGTGTTAGTAAAGGTCATGGTGCATTGAGATTTATGTTTTTAAAAAATTACATAAAGAGTTATCAAAATTTCATTAAATATACCAATAAAATGTCTCTAGGATTTGTATGTGTAGAAGGGTGATGTCCAAAAAGCTCACAAATTTTATTAACTTTCGTAAAAAGCTCTCGAGAAAAAGCTCACTAAAAAATCACACCCCCCATGCTATAGATGTAGGACATGTTCAAATTCGCATTTTATATTACATAAAGCCATTAGTATATAAATATGAAAATCTAGAAAATAGAACCCATGCTCTAGATGTAGGACATGTTCAAATTCACATTTTATATTACATAAATCCATTAGTATATATACAATTTCATGTTTAAAGTTCTTGCCTTTAAAATCATGTGTAAGTCTAAATAACCTTATGCGCACTCCCTGGGAAAGGTTCGCTGGTATCATATGCATTGGAGATGTAGTTACTCCACCTATGAGTGTAGGATGTAGTTGGCTATCTTGTGAGATGTTATCTACGTGAAAGGATAGACTTGGTCTTTTTCTAAGTTCAAATCATGATAAGTGATACATGTGCTTAAAGGGCATAGATTAGAACATAAATTGGAAAGAAGGTTTCACACGAAACATTAATACACATGTTTTGAGAAAACACAAAAAAGAAAAAGACTTTCAAAGAATTGTAAGTTTACTTAGATGTCACTTAAGTATGTAGATACAGGTTTCCCTAGATGCACATATAGTTGTCTCAATAATGCTTAAAGTCTAACTATGGAACATGTACACACATGCCGCACAGAAGTATGTGAGTATTAACATTTTCAAACACAAACATGTATGAATATATAACACAAACAGGGTATTATGTATATATCTTTTAAAGACAAAGTTTATGAGTACATAGTTAAAGGTCTTTAAAACACAAAAATGCAAAGTTTTAATGCAATGTAATTTCACTATAAATCTTATAGTTTCTACATGTAGATTATGCCCTCTTCTTCATCTAGGCTCGTGGAAGGGGGTCTTTCTTTAAGCTGCCTACCTAATCTGCATTTCACTAAGTTGGAAACATAAAAAAGTAATCTTTCTATCGAAGTTAACAAAGTGAACTTGTAAACATAAGGTCCAGCTATATTAGTATGTATGTATGTATGTATGTATTTATGTATGTATCTTTAAAAAGAATTAAACTATAGCTTAAGAAACTTTTAAAAAAAAAATCAACTAAAAAGAGAAATAGAACACTAAGCTTTACACCCAAAAGTGAAAATTAAAAACTTTAGAAACTAGCAAACTAAATACTAAAAAAGTAATAAATATTTAAAATTAAGATAAATTAAAATAAAGCTAAAAAGTAAAAATCCAGAAGTTCCTCTCTTCCATGCTCTTGCTCTCCCTCCCCCTCGCTTTTCCTCTCTTAGTCCCTCCCCCTCGCTCTTGCTATTCCTCGAAAAAGAATTTGCTATCATGTTGGCATATTTCCATATTGTAAGAAATAATACTTTATGGGGCATAATGATTTAGTGTAAGTAAGCATGCAGTGAGGAATTATATATTTTCAAAGAGGGATTTCTGGTGAGCATGAATATATGATGTATCATAGAGTTTTTGAGTGGATATTTCCAAAGGAAAGATTTTACAAGAACATAAACATTAGGTTTCTATTTGCAATGTGGACATTGTTAGGTTGGAAGGGTTGCTTAATGTCTTAAGAAGCATGTTCTAAATACATGTGAAGGATCCACTTAGGTATATAAGGAGGAGGTTTGAGAAGGATTTTCCTATATATAAGAACAATGATGGACTACTTAATGTTTTAAGAAACAAATTCTTATGCATGATGCATCTAGATTTTAGCGGAGAAGGTTTGAATGAGGTGGAAGGATCCATTGAACCGACGATTATATTTTCAATTTTGGTGGAGAAGAGGAGTAAGGATATAAGGCCGAATAGAAGTGGTTTGGGATGTTATGGGTTATAAGGGTCTGGTAGTTTGGTTTGGCAGGGGATGGTTGGATGACATGTATGTCATTAGTCTCATTAAAGGATCCATGGGCTTGTGAGGAAGTGGAGCTTGATGGTTTGATGAATGACTTTTGAAAGAGAATTCAAAACACGAATGTGGGGGGGGCAATGAGTAGTAGTGGGAGGAGGGTGACAATATTTTATATTATGAGTGGGTGGTGGAGGTAGTGGCCACTTAATAAGGCTTGTGGGTTGCTCTACTCACTTGGATTGAAGGCCCTTATAAGTTTTAACTGCAAAGAAGAGGAAAAGTGGTGGTGGGCACCCGGAGGTGTAGCTAGCAGGCAATAATAATAATAATAATAATAATAATATGCAACATGTGGACATTCAGGTACATGAATGAAAAAGGTCCACGATATGTTTTGTTTTTCCCCCCCCCCCTTTTTCGGGAGTCCCAAGATGTGGTGTGAAAGAGAGACTGCATAATTAGGATGGAGCAGCACGACACAAGCAGAGGGAAATAATTAATTATTTATTTTGTAGAGTCAACTCACACCCAAAGGTTATGGTCAAGAGAAAAAAATATAAAAAATACATTAAGAGGAGCATTATTAAAGGAGGTGCTAGGCGCGCGTGCAGATGTGGCACGAAAAGGGACGAGCGCGTGGGCTGATGTGGAGGGGCGATTGTCAACGTCAAGCATGTCAATGCGCCGTGTGGCAGAGAGAGAGTCAATTTTCGTCATCTTCTATCTAATCTTTACGTCGTCTTCTCCGACGTTCCATCCGTCGAGTTGCGGGGTTCCGTCATCTCTAACGTTCCACCCGTCCTCCGTCTTCCTTGACCCGCCGACAATCATAAATGAAGCAATGGGCAATACGTCATCGACCACTTCTTACTTTTGCCCCACCTCCATCGCCTCCCCCATCGATCCTTCCGTTTCTTTTTTTTCTCTGGTGATCCAACACTCGACGAAGGGCTCGGCTACGCTTTCTGCTACATAAACCCTCGTTCCCAATCCGCAAATCTCAGCATGAAGAGGAAGTATAGGTTCTCCCAATTGGTGGTTGATTCCATGACCCAAACCAGCGAGGTGGTTGACGTTGACCCAAAACCAACGAGACAGTGCTGAGTGGACTATTGATTGTACCCCAATGAGGAAAGTGAGGTGGTTGCCCAAACAAGTGGCTGCCATAAGATGTCCACCTACATGTTGTGGGAGTCGTGAGACTAAAAACCAAACATGCTTCCCAAATTCAATCTAATATAAGCTTATGCACAGTGTGTAAGTTGCTTGAAAAAGGCGAATTGCCTTGTTTTATAACTTCAGGTTCAAGTATTACAACGGTAGTAACGTTCCCGAGTGGATACCTAGATCAAAAGATCTACATGCATCAACCGCTAGCATTTGTGAAAAAAGGCAAAGAAAAGAAAGTATGAATGATAAAACAGTCTACATGGCATAAAGCAATAAATCTCATGGAAATCAAGATGTGCGACCTTTAGTTTTATACCATAAAATACATAGTGAATAACCCACCCTTACATAGATTTTGTATGAAAGATGGCATGAAAAAGAGATGGTTCAATGCACATTTTAGGGTAACATTTTTTATTTATCCTACCAACATAACCACCATTTTTAAGTCCCTTATTCCCTTAATTCCTCCAAGCTTGTGTGCCCTCTAAGACATCTAGCACTTAACATACCATATAGCACAAATAGGAATCAATTTTGCTATCATTCTATTCTATGTGAATTGCACATTTAAATATGCATTGAAAAGTTTCATAAGTTACAATAGAACACAACACCGACTCAAGTGAGTGAAGCATTTCAATAACTTAAGTATGCGGTACTATGGATTATTATAACACCACCAAATTTTGACATTGGCTAACTTATGCATTGCCTACTATGGGTTATTAAAAGCTTGTATTGTAAGATCAAGCAACACCTCCCAAATTAACATAACCAAATGGACAAAGTTGTTTTGATTCAAGTGCCACTAGATTTGAGCCTCTGCTTTCACCACTAAAGGAAAAACCTTAAAGAGAAAAAGATCGTGGCTGATTCAATTGCAATAGTAGTCATACAATGTGCTTTCCTTATGCTATAGCTCACAACATTGGGGGCAAAACCTTGGACATCTCGCCAATCAACCAAAAATCTCACAAAAACCATATATGAGAGTGCATTGGTCAACTATTGACCCTCTTAAACAACTTTAAAAGTTCTTTCATTAATTTTGTGAGTCCACCCTTAAACTCATAATAAAGTAGTTCTGAAAAACCCATATTTGTGTGTTTAATGCTAGTCTCTCAATACAAGCCCCTTCTATGCACATATAATCATGCTTGTATTCAAAAACTACCTACCACGAGAGAACTAGATTCCTTCTTAACTAGTTAGAAGTTGCATCCATAGCGAAAAGAGTAACCATTTAACAAAAGTATGAAAAGAGACCATGGAGATCCATGTGGAGAAGTCATGTCCTCCTTTAAGAGTGTTAAACTCTACATGGTATGTTAACTCTCATGTTACACTCTTTAATGCTAGAAAAATTACAAAATGGGTACCCTAACCTCCTCTATTGACTTGCACTTTAATTTCTCTTCACTTGAATTTAAACCTCTACCTCTTCACTGGACCCTAGCCTACTCACTATAATTTCACCCATCTTGCTTGCAAATCACATGTACCCAAATATACACTTGGCACACAACAAAATGTGCTTATAAAGATGCATTGCATGCACCCATAAGCACATGATGGATGGAATTAGTCCCAAGAACAACTTAATGACAAGTAAATTGCAATCTAGAGAAAATTTTCCTTAACCTGTGCAAGAGAGTTTCTTTTGAAACTCAAATCTTTTCTTAAATGTGCTTGTCCCTTCCCCATGCAACACATGATAGACAAAAATGCATTTAATACCTCAAGAAATCACAATTGCTATTTTTGCATTCTTGGATCTCTTTTACACTAATTCATTAAAAGTATAAAACGAGACCATACATTTGAAACAACGAATGTGAGCACAAAAACCCCAAGCGACTGAATAGAAGGTGACATGAGGCATAAAATCATAGACATAGCAGCTCTACCAACCCCCCACGCCAGCTCTCTCTATATTTTCTACAAGACTGTCAGAATGCCGTGTGAGCTGCAAGGAGCACAAAATGACCCTCTTCTTTCCTTAAAAAGACTTTTTAAAGGAGGCCACACATTGTCCTAGTTGCCCATGCAATGGCAAGGAGCACAAAATGCTACTCTTGTAAAATGACCGAGCCTCCAACTTTAAAAACACTCTTTTAAGGAGGCCACACACTGTAGTTTCTTAAGAATGGCCCCCTATGCAATGAAGAAAGGATACCTCCACGAGTAAGATTGTTCTTGCTCATGCACCATCCTCTTAGCAAAACGTTGAGTAATCAAATCAATGATGTAATCATAGTGCCAGAAGGATTTAATCCACAAGGTGCATATAAAATAGGACAATGGGAAAGTTCAAGAAAGACGCTTGATAGAAAAAGACAATTGCAACCAGCAGGCTAGTACGCAACTATCAAACTTCACACAACCTAATGGCTGTTTCCTGACATCAAATGGATCTTGTTATAGAAAACATTAAAAGTTGAACTCTTATTTCTACTTTACAAGTACAAATAAGTTTTTTTTAAAACCAAAAAAAGGCCCATTCGTTTTTTAAAAATGGCATATTTTTGCTTGCAATGTGTTACAAATGGATAAAGGATGCCATGTGCTTTGTTAATCATCCACATGATGTTGCTTTGGATGCTAAAAGACTATCCTTAAGAATCAATAACAATATCCTCCATCTTAGCAACATGATGCATCCAAGCAGATCTTACAGTGCAGGAAAGACAGAGAATGAGAGAAGCAGCGTGCGGCAGGGCAAGGAATTGCATACCCTGTTAACCGTATCTTTACGAGCATTGCAGATCACCAATCAGCCTCATCACTGTCCCAGGTTCAACAAAATGTCCTCCCCCAACCCAACAAGAACAAGCAGCAATCTAAGCTGTTGTGGATAAAGTGACTGTTACATAATTCTCCCCCATAACCATGCTCATGGTGAATGATAATGTAAATAAGTAAAACCATGGCAAGATTTTTTTCCAGGATGCCCGAAGCAGCAAGGCCCTTGGGAAAGAAGAATCTTTCTCATCATGTCCAACCTTGGACCAAGCTGTAAGCACAAAGGAGGCCTTACTCAAACTTAAAGCCTAATGAGCATTTCCCTGTATACTGCACAATTGCAGGCAATGGCCCGAGCTGATGGAAAAGTAAAACATACTTAGGACATGGAACGAATAAAAATTCCCCCCTATAAATGGCCAAAATCTTCGTCTACAAAACTTGTGGAAGACAGATATGGAAATCTGTATGCAAAAACTTTACATCCTCCATTGATTAGCCTGCACCCATTTTCTGTTGGTAAATTGACACGAACAAGTCCCCAGTGTACAAAATTTGGGACTATATCTCCGCAGGACTCTCGACAGTGCAGGACCTAAGCCCCGTATATAATGTGCATTATACTCTTCCAAACCCACAGACAGGCTGACGAAAAAACCGCCAGTCCTCTGCCACAATTAGCTCCAACACTGCACCATTTATGCAGAGCATTTAGTTTTTCCTATGCATTTCCCTCAATCTAATTCTGTTGCATTCTCACCCTGCAGACGTGATAGAATCCTTTGTGATTGAGGCTTTCTTAACTCCATCTCGTCTTTTAGAGAGGGGTTTTTTCGAGCCAGGTTTTTCCTTTATTTCTGTCTTCCTTTATTTCTGTCTTTCCTTTATCAGCTTTTCCCTTCTCTTTGCTGGTGACCTTTTCCCGAGAGCTTGATTTTACCACCACCTCTTTTTTTTTTGGGGGCTGCTTAGCAGCTCTCTTTTCAAAATCCTTCCTTTCAGTCACAGAATCTGTGTTCTGTTTTGAGCCAGTTTCTGTAGCTTTCTTTGAGGGGATCTTGCCTTTTTTGCTGTGTGTTTCTTTCTTCTCTGTAGCTGTCATCTCAACAGCCTTATTCAGTGTACTTTCCTTTGAAATGACAGATTCCTTTGTCGTCTTGCCTTTTCTTCTCTGTGTTGCCTTTTTCTCAGTAGCTATTACCTCAACAGCATTTTTCTGTCTGCTTTTCTTTGAAGAGACAGATCCCTTTGTCAACTTAGGAGGAACTTTTGAAGCCTTCTCTACAGAACTTTTGCCCTTCTTTGCCTTATGTGATTCGTCGTTATGAGTACGTATGACCTCAAGTCTCTTTCGTCCCCTATGTGTGACATTCTTACCTTTAAGAAGATCGAGTGCCTTTGCAACATTAATTTCTTCCACGTTCATCCCCTATTTTTAAAGAAAGGAATAATGATTTGTTAGCACTTAAACAGCTTCTGAATTATTTCAAAGTATGGATCAAAGTGGCACCCGTAGCACCAATATTTACCTTCGGCACTACAGCAATCGTACTGCGGTGCCTTACATAGAATGCATGCTTTCCAATACCTAACCATATTGGTTCTTTGTCATCTGGATGTTTATCCTGCCCAAACAGAGTCCAGACAAAGGAAGAACATGGTCAGTTTCTCTTACGTGGCTGATTTAAAACATATTACATCTACAATTCACAAGTAGATCATACAATGCAAAACTGTCTTAGGAATAGGTTTGTACCAGCAATAATGGGTATTTCATTAACTGGAGAGCATGTTCGACTGAAAGTTCAGATGGCGTAACTCCCTGAATCAAATTGCCAGAAAAGGTGCTTCATTTAAGATCAAGAGAAGAAACAGCGCACAATAAAAAGTCAGTTCCATTTGTGGATAAACAGTACTGCACCAAACCTCTGGAATTCTGAAACACCTTCTGTTCTTGCCATCTGGTCCCAGCTGAATGTAATAACCAAAGGGTCCATGTTTAACAGTAATCTGGCCGTCAATATCAATCAACAATTAGAAATGGAAACAGATACACCGATAGGTTTCATGACTTCCAGTAATATACACATAAAACTACCGTATCCGCAGTTAGGTTTCGCTTAGGCTTTCCACTGTTCTCACAACACCCCCCCCATACACAGCTACTTTAAGGATAGCATTCAAAAAGGCCACATCAATGCAAACCTTACTCATTCAGTATTGTCCTACAAATAGTAGACACATAATCTGTCATCAGACCTTCCCTTGAAACCCCTCTATCTGTACTCGAGACTCCACTAATGCTGAATGAAAATATCATTAGACATGACAATTATGTTGTCTCATAACCAAGACGGGGGGAGGCAGTTTGCGAAACTGAGCTAGCCAAAGATGACATCTGATATGGAAACAGGAGTCGTCCATGAAGCAACAGATCTTTACACCGACTCAAGGATGCAAGCCTACCTTAACTGGATCTCAAACTTGAACCAATCTTCAACCCACTTCACTTCATTTACACCAGAATTTATGAGACGCAGAATGCATACCATTTACAGGATACCAAACAGAATCAGATCTACAGAAGGGCAACATCAAACTTGAATGAACATTCATGGCTGCAAAAAGACAATACAAAACATTTAAGTTACACATAGGATTACCTCAAGGTTCGATAATGGATCCACACCCACAGAATACTGCTCTCTTACGACCATTGATGAAACCATCTCAGCGACTTCCCTTTCATCTTCTAATCCAGCTTCTGTCTCATCATCTTCAAGAACACTTGTCTTGAAACTGAAAACTTGCAACAGATAAACACTCTTATTATTGTCACTAGCTTCCACAAACTCAGGGACCTTTAGCACAAACAGACACCATGAAGCACTGAAAATAAACAATCGTGAAAAGAAATTCCAGCTTCAAGAGTTTCACACCATGAAGGCATGATTGCTTGTTACACACAATTCAACTTACAAACATACTACTATATGCCCAATTGCAATCCTCTAACCTCAAAGACCTTCCAGTATGAATGACAGTGAGCAACACACTACTGGAATTTATAATCACTCCATCCAATCTTGCGCTTAGCCTCTAACCATTCAAATTGGAAACCCACCATTTTATTCTTTTCTCCCTCTCTCTATCAGACATGAAGAGTTGTGGCTTCACACATACTAGGCCTAAATTTACTCTATTAAAACACCTTGGGTGAGTCCTCGGTCAATTCATTGGCCTAGAAGTGGTTTCCAGTGTTCACAACAGTTTCGTACATAGATAAATATCATGCTGAGATTTTGGCAAATCAAATTTATTGCCTAGTCATGATCTCTTGCACCGAAGTCATTTTTCACACATAGAATGGCTCGAGTTAGAAAAGAGAGAGAGAGAGAGAGAGAGAGAGATCTTCATGAGGTCTCGCGGGCCTATGAGACAGGTACAATCAAAAGGATAGCTCGTACAAGTCACTATGGGCTGAAGCAAAGGGCGCGCTAAGGCCGTTCCTGAGCACTATGCTATTAATCTCAAAAACTCAAAAACTCAAAACTTCAAGTACTCAAAACTAGTGCTGGAATCACATATCCAGTTGCCATGGTGGCTCTCCTGTCATGTGCACGGATTGGTATCCGACGTGTACTGGGTACACGAGACTAGTTCAGGTAGACTGGGGAGGCTTAGAGCTAGGCAGGTTTGATTCTTGGGTTGAGTAGCAAGGGTACGAACCAGTTAGAGGTCTTCGCTATTTTTGGCGCTTGGGGGCCGAGTCTATATAAGGGGCCCAGAGGTTCAGTTCTCAGAGAGCCGAGGGGAGCAAGTCTCATTCCCAGGTGCTAGGTCTGATCCTGAATTGAGTCGCGGACGCGCGCCTACATCATAGCGTAGCCAAGGCACAGCAGCAAATCCCAGGCTTCACAACGCCACTTGGTGGTATGGGACACCAGGCTCGTTAGGATCTGGTTGGGAGTTCGTGCCAGTAGCTCAACTCGTGGCTCGGAGGGGACATCTCCTGATTCGGGATCACATCCCGTAGATGTCATGGTTGGGTGGTGAGCAGCCTGCTCAGTTTCCTCACGTTGGTGTGTTCTTGTGTTTGCTTGCAGATCAAAGGTTTCAGGAGTGCTCGGGATGTGTCAGTTGGTATCAGAGCCAACTCCTGAGGTAGGAACTTCTGTTCCAAGAATTTTGGACGATTTGTTCCTCCAGGTATGCCCTAATTTCGAGATTCATGTTTATTACCCTGCACGTGCTTTATTGGTTCAAGGTTAAGGGTGGCAGATAGATGGTGGAAAGAAGGAAGGAGAGACAGAGAGAAAAGGTGAATTCGCAAGAAGCAAGGTGGAGTGGAAGAGAGGCCATGAGAAAGGTAGTCTGTAAGGGGAAGAGCTTGGGAGCAGTTCGTTAGTTGTAGGAGCGTGTTTCAAAATAAAAGCAGAGAGCAAGGACGTGATGGAAGGCCGCGGGCAACTTTCAGGATGAGAGTTAGGGAGCGGGTATTGATGGGGTGAGGGCGGGTGGAGGGTTGGCTATGCGCACTCATGAACTGCGAAGTAGAGCATGCGAGATGACTGCCTCAGCAAAGAGCGCCTCACTGCAGGCTTATAGCAGCCTGCAGGCCAAAAATAAAACAGACCTCTACTTTTGGTAGGGCTTTTACTTTTTTAAGCTGTCCAAACCTAATTTGGACACAGCTCTGGCACGCCAAAAAAAACAGTCCCCTACTTTTGGTAGGGCTTTTGCTTTTTTTAGCTTTCCAAGCCTAATTTGGACGCAGCTTTCCCTGCCTGATTCGCAACCCAACCAGTCCCTCGAGACTGTCATCTGCTGCGCACCTCCATCCTCACTCCAGCAGTACCACCTGTTAGCTCAGGCTGCTATCTCGCACTTCTGAGTTCGGAACAGCCCTTCTCTCCTACCCTTCCAAGTCGCTACCTTGCTGCTCCTCTGCTTCACAGCTCTCCCTCTAACGAAATCTCCAGGCAGATCGTTATTTACTGCCTGCTGTGGGATTCTGTTTTCTCTGCTGCCCCCTCCTTTCCTCACGACTCTCTCCTTTCCCTTTGGCCTTCCGAGCTTGACCGGGGTCTCTACGATGATCTGATTACGAAGAAAGCCTTAAGTGAATTCACCATTGCTATTGATGGAAAGTTTGAGCAAGTTAACACGAAACAAACGGGGTTGACGTAGCAACTGCAAGGGATTCAAACTACACTCACACTTTTGACTAGCACTGTTCAGGCGCTCACGCATGTGGATGCCATGGCTTCAGTGTTAGGTCCGAACATCACTCCAGATCCTTTTTCCAGAGACCAAAAGTCTCGTACCAAGGAGGTTGTTGACACTTGGTTGCACAAGTGGCAAGTACACTTCCAGTTTCACCCTTACCCAAATGACAAGAAAATACAGCTTGCAACCGGGTTTATGTCAGGAAAGGCTTTATTGTGGTGGAAGGAACTCCAACCCAAGCCTGCAACATGGAATGAATTCGAAGGGATCTTCAGGAAAGAGTTTCTGAAGAAGGAGGAAGATTACGATATCGTAGGCAAGCTCAAAGCCCTCGATATGTCCAAGCTGAATTTGACTTTTGAGATTTATCTTCAGAGGTTTCGGGATTTGCAAACCAGAGCTACAAAGACGGACCCAGTGACCTTGTTAGGTTTCTTTGTGGATGGTTTGCTTGACTCCTACAAGTTACAGATCAAGAACAACAAGTGTACAACGTTGCAAGAGGCCATGAATTACGCACCTATTTATGATGATACCATCGCCAGTGCAAAGGGAACCACAATTGCCGACACGGTTGGGAAGAACAAGAGGAAGTTCTTCCAACCTACCACTGGTACCGGGGAGTCAAAGTCTATAGACAACGCCTCCAAGAAACACTTGACTCAAGCGAAGAATGGTCGTGCCCATTTCCTTAGTACCTTGAAGCTAAAGAAGGAAGGACGTGTCAGGGAGCGGGGCCACACTAAGAATGATTGTCCTAAGCGCAAGAACCACAAGCAAGCGATGGGACCGAAGCTCCAGGCGGGTCCGAGTACCAAAGCCAAGGGAGCTAATCAAGTTGCCATGACAGGTATTTCTGTAAATGTCATTACCTGCCCACTTTCTTGTAATTGCACTTTTAATACTTCGTTATTTGATTCCCATGATCTTTTCCGAGTTTATGGAGAAGTTAGGGACCAAAGAGTTTACATTCTCTTTGACCCGGGCAGCTCTCATAACTTTGTCTGGGAAGTAGCTTTAGGATCGCAAGATTGAAGCGCTTTCTATCCGGATTCAAGAATACACTGCGGCTCTTACGTTCTATGTCATGCACTTTGAGCATGTGGACTTGTTAATCGAAATAGAGTAATTTAAAACCCATGATATTCGGATTGGATGGAAGGAACCTACTCTTTCTTTTTTCGATAAGGACACCCAATTTTGTATTCATTGTGATAATATTCCCTCTTCTCAGGGACCTATTGTATCTGCGATGCAGCTTCAGAATATATTAAACACTTCTCATTATGATGTCTATCAGTGTGTTTTGATTCCGCTTTCTTCATTTGTTGTCTCTGTAAATAATAAGAATGTTTTAAGTGTGTTTGAACACCGAGAATTGAGAACGTTGTTAGATGATTTCATGGATGTATTCCCACCTGCAAAGAAAAGCTGCTCGAAGTACGGATGCCTTCAACCTGTACGGGAGTGACAGTACGGCCTATACGGACGGAATCCGTACACCCGTACGAAAATGTTCGGCGCAAATGTACGGATCTGAGGCACAGTTTACGTGCGGATTCCATACGGCACAAATGTACGGATCTGAGACACAGTCTGGGTGCGGATTCCATACAAGGTACGGACAAGCTGGTATGGCAGTACGGAGCTGTCGAGTAGATGTACGACGAGCTTTATGGATGTACGACGGCTTGCGGAATGTACGGGACGGGCTTTCGATGGAAGATGGTACGAAAATGCGAGAGCTGGTATAGAATGCGTTGCATTACGGACAAAAATCCGTACAATCGTATAAACTGTACAGACGGGCAGGAACGTGAGCTGGAGCTCGATCTTGCAAGCAAGACGCAGTACCGGGAGTAGCTGAAGCACCGGCAGGAAGAACCTGCTCTGATACCAAATGTGAGAGTTGAGGAAGTAGAATGGAAGAGTGAGAGCAAGAGCGAGCAAAACGTCTGAATAGAAGAGTGAAAATACAAGAGAGAGTTTAGAGACACGCACCAAGTTGGATGATAAAGCTATCAAATGCATTTTTATTCAGTATAGCTCAGAGAGCAAGGGCTATAAGCTCTACCAACCCCGCACGGGAAAGTGTTTTGTCAGTAGAGATGTTGTCTTTGATGAATCTTCCTCTATGCCTTTGCTGGACTGTCAAAAACAGCCCGTTGTTGATGCCCCAGATCTCTTTGACAGCTTGATGTTTTTGTTTCTGTCAGATGCTCATGATGATGTCACATTTGATGTTCTTCTTCCTCCATCTGTTGGTCATTTGCAGCCACATGTGCAGCATGATATTTTGCCTCATTTACAGGCTGATATGCCTAAGCTTGATCAAGACATTGTGCACAGGGCTCTTGACCAAGAAAGAACTGAAATCTAGGAGCCCAGGAAGGTCCCCCATTGGCTCCTTGACACATTAAAAGACCACAAACAGGATACTCCTCTGCCAGCTTGTACTAGAGTAGCTTTCTTGAAAGAGCATGCTAATTAATTTGGTTGCTTGTGCATTGCTTGCTACAGCATGCAATGAAGGGCCATTATGCCATAAGGATGCCTTTCAAAATGATTGTTGGTTGAAGGCTATGGAAGCTGAATTGGATTCTTCCTCCTGGCAAGAATGCCATTGGAACAAAGTGGGTTTACAAGATTAAACGGAAAGCTGATGGGTTTAGTGGACCGTTACAAAGCCCATCTTATTCGTAAGGGCTATGCTTAGCAGCAAGGTATTGACTTTGAGGAAAATTTTGCCCCCACTTCTTGGATCACTACTATTCGCATTGTTATTTCCTTTGCTGCTCACTTTCATTGGGAGGGCCATCAGTTTGATATAAAGACAGATTTCCTTCATGGACATTTGCAGAAAGAGGTCTATGTTTCCCAACCTCCTGGCTTTGAAGTTAAAGGTTTTGAGAGCAAGGTATGCCGCTTAACGAAAGCCCTCTATGGATTGAAGTAGGCATGTCAGGCTGGGTATTCCAGGATACATGCTCATTTGCTCACACTTGGCTTTGAGAAGAACCTTGCAGAGGCTACACTTTACATCCACAAGAGGGGGACAGATTTGCTGATTTTAGTGCTCTATGTGGATGACATGCTTGTGACTGGGACACAGGACAAACTCGTGAGCCAGCTGAACAGCTGAAATAGTTGTTCTAGTAGGTAAGAATCGAGCCATTTTTGTCAGACGGTCGACTATGACCCAAATGGAGTCATGACCCTTGCGCGTTCGAGGCAAACTAGTAATAAAATCCGTGGAAATACTTTCCCATTTATTACCTGGAATTTGCAATGGCTGTAATAAACCCGCGCTTCTAAGGCGTCCTGCCTTAGTAACCTAACAAACCCGGCAACCTACACATAGTTTTCAATAAATGCACACATTTTAGGCCTGCTTCACAAGAGATAGAGTCCGATGTATACCCGAATGTCTAGCACTAGGAGCATCATGACACTCCCAAAGAATCTTGGATCGAAGTTCCAAAACATCTGGCACACAAATCTTTCCATTCCGGAACAGCAAGCCGTTCCTAATCATCCACTGACCTCGCGCCGCTTGTACCGTAGGGGCACAATCCCTGAGTCTTGGTCAACCATGGAGCTCCCATCCTGGACTTTCTGCCAATAAGACCTGAAATGACTATCAGTTGCGCAAAGCCCTCTCAAGGATTGAAATAGGTCTGAGGATATTTCCGTAAATGACATAGCATTTACAAACTTGACTCGACTTAAGGATCCGCCACACTATTCAACGAACCCTTGCGATAACGTATTTCAAAATCAAAATCTTGCATTAATTCTGCCCATCTAGCTTTCCGTGCCCTCAATTCAGACCCATCACACACATACTTGATTGACTGATGATTGGTCAATACAAGAAACTGCGAACCATACAAGTAGTGTCTCCAAACCTTCAGTGCATACACGACTACATAGAGTTCTTTTTCTAGTGTGGGCCAACGATATTGGGTGTCGTCTAGCTTCTTACTCTCAAACGCTACAAATCTGCCCTCTTGGAATAAAGCTGCCCGATCGCAAAATCACTCGCATCGGCCTCTAAAACATAAGGCCAGGTAGGATCGGGTAATGCAAGAATGGGTGCTTCCTTGATAGCAAACTTCAAGGTTTCGACAGCCTTGTTCAATGCATTACTCCAAGAGATCGGCTGGGTAGACTTGCGTCCACGACCTTTCAATATGTTTGTCAGGGGTGCAATGATGTGTGAATAATCACGCACAGACTTCCGTAGAAATACCATAAATCCTAGGAAAGAACGAAGTTGTTTCACAGTCTGAGGGATAGGCCATTCTAAAACCTTCTGGATACGATCCAGATCAATGCTAATACCTTCAGAAAAAATCTTGTGTCCTAAATAAATGATCTCCTTTATAAAGAAGTCACATTTACTCATCTTGGCATAGAGCTTATGTTGTCTTAGAATAACTAAGACAATCCGGAGGTGTCCTATGTGATCCTCTAGCGTTCGGGTATATACCAAGATGTCATCTAAGAACACTACAACGAATTTGCCCAGAAAATCTCGGAACAAATCGTTCATCATTTGCTGGAAGGTGGCAGGAGCATTGGTCAAACCAAAAGGTAATACAAGAAACTCGTAGTGGCCATACCTAGTTCGGAATGCAATTCTATCTATGTGTTTAGCATAGATACGGATTTGGTGATAACCCGTTCACAAATCAATCTTAGTGAAATACTTCGCTCCAGCCAAACGGGGAACGAGGTAGAGGGTATCGATTCTTAATTGTCACTTTATTTAATTGTTTATAATCTATACACATTCTCCATGTGGAATCTTTCTTCTTTCTTAAGAGGACAGGTGCTCCCCAAGGTGATTTACTTGGGCGAATATAACCCATATTCAAATAATCCTATGACTGTGAAGCTAACTCATCCTCCTCAAGCTGGCTCATCCTATAAGGTGGAACACTAATAGATTGAGCCCTAGGTACTAAGTCTATGCGATGATGTATTGCCCGTTCTGGAGGTAAACCTTCTGGCAGTTGAGCAAGATCTCCAAGGAAGGTTGGGAGATTTTATTTTCTTTGCAAGTTTATTTTCCTCACATAATATAGATGAGGTTATTCCGGATTCAGAGATGATTACCACGACTCTGAATTCTCTTCCTTAGTCTTATCTCGGTTTTCACACCTCGCTGAATTTGTCATTGAGGGGGGCAACAATCCTCTCTCTTTTCACGAGTTGGTAGGACTCTTGTTGTAGGAAGAACAGACAAGAAAGAACATGGCAACACGGACTGGCGAGCATGCCATGCTTTCTAAGTTCAAGCCCAAAGGAAAAGGGCAACAAAAGCAACATGAAAATCAGCCCACACATCAGCATAAAGCTGATTCAGGACAGCCCTCTTATAAGGCTAAAGGTGATGCAAATAAGTCTAAGAGGAAGGGCATTTGTCACTACTGCAAGAAGCCAAGTCATTACATTGGTGAATGCAAGAAGCGAATAGCTAAGAAAAAGAAAAGAGATTCACGAATGGCTGTCTCAGATGCATCATCTCCTACTTCACATGATGGAGAGGATGTTACAGCCAACTTTGTGGAAGAGCACTATGCCTTTTTGTCTTGCATTTCAGATTTTCCAATGGCTAGTCTAGATACTACAGCCACTCTTGAGGATGACCTGTATGCTTTCTTGACTTGCAGCTATGACCTTTCAAAGGATGCATGCTCTTTCAATGTCAATGAGACACTAAACACTTGGTATTTTGATAGTGGTGCTTCTAAGCACATCACTTCCAGGATGAGTCTTTTTGCATCTCTGCATGCACCACCCGTTAAAAAGAAGGTAACATGTGCAAACAATTCTTCTTATTCAGAGTGTGGAGTGGGTGACATCATACTCACATCCACGGATGGCTACAGATTTCAAATCATATTCGATGATGCTAAGTGTGTAGTCCGAGACAAAGGGAATAACTAGCTTTGTATCGGGATCTTTTCACCTTGACATTTATGAGAAAAGATCCGATCTTGCACTTTCAGTGAGCACTCCCACTGTTGCGATGTAGAATGCGGAGTTATCGCATGCCAGATATGGACACATGAGCTATGGCAGCTTGATGACACTTTAGAAGCATGCTATGGTTGATGCATTGCCTCCTTTACAGTCACCTCCTCCTAATGCATGTGAGAGATGCATCCTTGGCAAGATGCATAGATTTCCTTTTAAGAAGGATGGTGCAGTTAGAGCTACTTGTAAGTTACAGCACATACATAGTGATGTCTACGGTCCCATAAGGACACCTGCTTTTGGTGGCTATCTCTATTATGTTACATTCATAGATGACTACACCAATTATACTTGGGTCTATGGTATGAAGAAAAAAATCAGACGTGTTTATGCATTTCAAACACTTTGTGGCCATGGTTGAAAATGAGACAAGACTCAAGGTGCAGACACTTCGCACAGACAAATGGGGGGAGTATATGTCTTATGAATTTGAGGCATTTTTTAAGGAGAAAGGCATCACACATCAGCTTACAGTGAAGCTTACACCTCAACAAAATGGCAAAGATGAGAACAAAAATCGACAAAAATCGCACTCTCATGGAGATGGATAGATGCATGCTTACTAGTAAGAAGTTGCCTCACAGAGTTTGACTCGAAAGCCTTATGTGTGCCAATTATGTTTTGAATCGGGCTCCCACAAAGGCTTTGAAGATAATCACTCCCTATGAGGCTTGGCATGGGAGAAATCCTCCAGTGGATCACTTCATAGTTTTTGGTTGTGTTGCATACGCCCGCGTGCCTGTGGAGTGTTGACACAAGTTGTTAGATGTATAGTGCACAAAGCAAAGGCTATCGTCTCTACAATCCTGCTTCTCGCAAGGATTTTGTGAGTAGAGATGTTAATTTTATAAATTCAGCACCTACACATGCTGAATTTACAATTCCAGCTTCTTCAGATGATGTTTTTGAGGGGATGCTTCCTATAGCTTTTGGTTCCCAAGTTGAGGCTCATGCTGAAAATCAGAATTTACAGCAACCTCCTCCTGATCCACATCCCCCGATTCAACCACATGCTGATATTGTTCCTCCACAGGGTGTGGATGAAGTTGTCAGGCAAGAGATTCAAGAGATACATGCAGCCAAAACAGTTCCGAATTAGTTGCTACAAACTCTCAGAGCTTGGGGCACCTTTGCCTGACAGGACTCGTAGTGCAGTAAGGCACGCAAGGGGGGCTCTTTCTGTTGAGACAGCTTATGCAAGTACTCTTCTTGATGAAGAAGATCCAGACTCTTTTGAGGAAGCCAAGGATAATGTGCATTGGATGCATGCCATGCACAATGAATTGCAGTCCATTGAGGAAAATCAAACTTAGGATGTTGTAAATTTGCCACCAGGGAAACATGCCATTGGTACCAAATGGGTTTTCAAAGTGAAAAGGAAGCCAGATGGGTCCATCGATAGGTACAAGGCACGGCTGGTTGCCAAAGGCTATGCACAGAAAAAGGGCATAGATTATGAGGAGATTTTTGCTCCTACATCTCGGACGACCACCATAAGGTCAGTTATTGCCATGGCTGCAAATTTTGTTTGAAATGTCCATCAGTTGGCCATCAAAACAGCTTTCCGTAATGGGGGCTTGCAAGAAGAGGCTTATCTCAAACATCCTCCTGGATTTGAACTTTATGGCAATGCACTTCAAGTTTGCACGCTGAATAAAACTTTATACGAGCTGAAACAAGCCCCACGTGCATGGTATGCCAAGATTGATACCTTCGCAAGTAAGGGGTTACACAATAGTCCCAGGGAAAGCACCCTCTATATCAAGAAGGATGGGGGGGATATTTTGGTCATCATTCTTTATGTACATGCTACTCACAGGGTCAACTGAGGAAAAAATTGCAGATTTCAAAGCTGAGTTTAAAGCTGAATTTGACATGACAAATTTGGGCATGTTAAATTTATATTAGGGGACCCAGTTCATACAAGACAAGCATGGCATCGTTATGTCTCAATCCAAGTATGTGCAAAAGCTCTTGGATAGGTTCAACATGCAAGATTGTAAGCCTATAGCCACTCCCATGGAGCCAGGGCTGAAGCTTACTATGTATGATGCAGGTAAATCAGTAGATGTCACACTTTACAGTAAAGTTGTTGGATGCCTCATTTATTTGTGCAATACAAATATTCAATATGCAGTATCTCAGGTGAGCAGGTATATGCACAGCCCAAAGACAACACATTGGCAAGCTGTAAACCGCATCTTCCGTTATTTGAAAGACACAAAGTCTTATGGCTTGATGTTTCCCAAGGGGGGTGACTCGCAGATGCATGCTTACAGTGACTCTGATTGGGCTAGAGACTATGATACCACGCAGTCCACTGGTTGTAATTGTTTCCTTTTGGGCAAAGCTTGCATTTCTTGGCTGAGCAAGAAATAATCTACAGTGGCTAATTCCTCATGTGAAGTTGAGTACAGGGCAGTTTCCACAGAGACAGCTGAATGTGTTTGGCTGTGTCGTTTGTTTGCTGATCTCTTGTTGAAGGGTCCTTCTCCAATTCTCACTGATAGTCAAATCGCTATAGCAGTGGCAAAGAATCCTGTGTTTCATGCTCGCACGAAGCACATTGAGGTTCATTATCATTATGTCAGAGAGAAGTTGCATGCAGGGGAGATCAATATGATCTATGTGCCAACACATGACAAAGTTGCAGACATCTTCACCAAAGCAATTCCACGTGAGAAGTTTGAGCCATTTTTAGTGCCGTAAACTTATCTCCTTTCAGTTATTGATTACTACCTTGTACACCACATTGGCACTGCATAAAGGTGTTAGAATTATTCGTATATTCTAGGGAGTGGACAATGTAATGTAATAAGTAGGTTAGGGGCACTTTTCCCTCATTGAGGTTTTTCCCCCTAACCACAATCAGATCCCTAACTACAACTAGTGGATAGGAAGGGTTTTGTCACTTAGACAAAACCTCACTCTCTCTTAAACTTTCACACTCTTCTATTCAGATGTTTTGCTCACTCTTGCTCTCACTCTTGCATTCTACTCCCTCAACTTTCACAATAACTTCATCAAAGCCCCAAAGTTGAGATGTCCAAACCTCTCATGCCACAAATGGGTATCTACCATGATAGAGGAATCAAGAGCAAAGGCATGTGCATTTGAAAGTGAAGCATCATCCAAGCATCTGTCATAGGCATCAAGTCTATAGAGTCCTCTAGTCAATGTCCCTCTCAAGACCATGGTAAAGGCATGTGTAGCATCATACACTGCACACTGAACACCATAAAAAAGAACCTCATAGCCACAAGTAGCTATGGCTATGAAAGAAATAAGGTTCTTGCGAATGTCTGGAATATAAAACACACTTTCTATAGTGACAAGACCACCAAAAATGGAAGTAAGAGGAACTTGCCGAACGGCTTTCATTGCATATGATGCATTATTGCCACATGTGACACTTCCCCCCTTAGATGTATGCTCAAGTGAGTGGAATAACTGCCTGTCGGAAGTGATGTGCTTGCTAGAACCACTATAAAAGAACCAGGCATCAGATACATCAGAAACTGTCATCATGAACATCAGGATTATACTGACATGTAACCAAGAAAGCCAAATGCTGGTCATGTGCAAAATTAGCTGACTCATGTCAATCTTCCGGAGTAGGAGAATCACATACGGCAAGACTAGACTCTTTCTTCTACTATTCTAATGCAATTCTCTTCCTGCATTCGGAGATATCATGCCCAGATTTCCTGAAATAGGGTTCTTCCAAATGCTTGGAACATAAGCCACATTCTCTAGAGTGACAAGACCACCAGAAACAGAAGTAAGAGCAACTTGCACGATACCTTGCACGGTATATGACGCATTATTGGCACACGTGACACTCCCCCCCTTAGATGTATGCTCTAGTGAGCTGAATCACATCCTGCACGAAGTGATGTGCTTGCTAGCACCACTACCAAAGAACCAGGCATCATGAACATAAGAAACTACCATGCAGGCATCATGAACATCAGGATTATATAGACATGTAACCAAGAAAGCCCAATGCTGGTCTTGTGCAAAATTAGTTGACTCATGTTGATCTTCTGCACTAGGAGAACCAGATACTGCAAGACCAGACTCTTTTTCTTCTTGTTTTCATATGCAATTCTCTTCCTGCATTCAGAGATATCATGCCTAGGTTTTCTGCAATAGTTACATCTCTTCTTTTTGTTATCCCCCGAAGAAGAGGCACCATGAGAATGACCAGCAGGTGAATGAGGGGGTTTACCAACTGAAACCTTGCCTTTTTCTTTGTTTTTATGATGGGCAACAAAAGCTTGATCACGAGCCATAGAAGCATTGTGATTTGCACGACTTTGCTCCTCCTGAAGGAGAAGAGCAACCAACCGGTCAAAAGATTAATGGTTGGCATTGCCACCTGCAACCAACCTCAATGTAGTAGCAAAGCCCTAATAAAAGTCAGGCAACCCATGAAGGGTATTAAAAACAAGTTGAGAATCAAGCATCGCCTCCAAATTGCTCTTTCAAATCCTTCACATTGGTAAGATATGTTACCACCCTCTTCAAGCTTCAAGTCGTTCATCTGCTTGCAGAGATAGGCGCAACCCTTGCCTCATTCCGCACTTGATATAATGATGCAAGCTGATCCCACCCTTGCTTTGTTGTCTTGCAAGACTGGATATGAGGGATAATGACCCTTCTAACTGAAAGAGCAATCAAGGCATGTGCTTTGGCATCACGACCATCCCACTGAATCTGCTCCTGTGTAGGAGGCAAAGTACCTGTAGTAGAAGATGCAACTGCTCCAAAAGTAGCATTAGACCCATCACCTGATGAGCCTGAAGCAGTATTTATAGCACAAAAGGCGGTAGGTGTAGCATCAAAAACTGCATTGTGGGTAGGCTTAGCCTCAGAGCATGAAACAATGTGCCATAAATTCTCGGCAACCAATACATGCCCCATCATGTAAGACCACATGGGGCAATTTGTGCCATCAAGTTTGTCCTCAATCCCAAGCATCCCAAAAAGATCATCTTTGCTGCTAGCCATTGATGCAAAGAGAAAGCAAATACCACAACTGACAAAGGCAATACTAGTGACCGCACGTGAACTCCCTCCCCTCCTCCGCTCCCATCTACCCCCCCCTCTCGCTGCGCAACCCTCCCCTCCTCCTCCTCCCTCATTGCTGCCTCCTGCGCGGCCCTCCGCCCCCCTCTCCTCCCCACCCGCCCGTCGCTCCACTCCTCCCCCTCTCCACGCTCCGCTCGCCCCCCCCGCTTCCCCGCTCCACTCCTCCCCTCTCCGCCCGTCGCTCCCCCCTGCTCCGCTCCTCCCCTCTCCTCTCCGTTCCTCCCCTCTCCGTACTCAGCTCCCCCACCCTCTCCTCTCCGTTCCTCCCCTCTCTGTACTCAGCTCCCCCACCCGCCTCCCCCCGCTCGCGTAGCACTACCCCCCCTCGCCCCCTCTTGCCCCTCCCCGTCACGGCGCTACGCTGCCCCCCCCCTTCCCTCCCTTCCTCACCTCTCCTCCCCACCCCCTCTCGTGCGGCGCTGCCACACCTCCCCTTCCCCCTTCCTCTCACCCCCCCTGCGCTGCGCTGCCCCCCCCCCCTTTTTCCTTCTCCTCCTCCTTCCTCCGCCACCCGCCCCTTCGTCACCACCTCTCCCCCCCCCCCCCCCCGCTTCCTCATACCTCGCCACCCCTCCCTCTTCCCCCCCCCTCCGCCTCAATCCCCATCCCCGCCTCTTCCCTTTCCTTCTCCTTCCCCCGCCCTTGGAGCATTCGTAGTTAGTCAGTGTGATATGGCGGCCACGTGCCCAGAACCGGTGGCCCAGACGGACCCCCCCTCCATCAGCCTATCGCGTAACACTGACAGAGCACCAGGTCTCCTTGGTGAAGCAGGCCGCCACGGACTTCTCCCAGACATCCGTTTATGGGAGAGTCATCGGCTACTCCCCTTCACGAGCAGACATCAGGGATTGGTTGCAGTCCACCCTCTACCTTGAGGACAACAACATCGAGGAGATTGCACTCATGGGACGTGGCATCTTCTAGCTCAAGCTCTCCTCAGCACAGGCTACGAGCGATATGGTCAGGCGATCCCCTACTTCTGTGGGTGGGAAGATCATCCTCATGGTCCCATGGTACAGGGGTTTCAGTGTAGCGGACTTCGATGGCCACTTTCGCATTCCTCGACATCCAGTTACCCTTATCTTCCCAGGTCTTGCAACCGAGCTTCACCCGATCATCAAGGACCTGGGGGCGCACTTTGGCTAGCCTATGCAGGACACCTATGTTGATGCGGCCGCAGCCCAAGGGGTGCCACGTGTCAAAGTGGCAGTCCTCGATCCGCAGAGCATCCCCTCGGAGTTCGAGATCGAGACGGACACAGGTGTGGTGACGCAACGCATTCTGGTCACTGGTCGCCCAAATCAGTGTCTGAGCTGCCATGGCTTCGGGCACCAGGCGCGGTCCTGCCCCCGCTTCACAAGTACAGAACCTCAAAAGGCCCCCATTCAGGCAACTCAGGATTCCCCCCACTAGTCAGCGACACCCCCTCCCGAAGGGGAAGGCTGGACTGAGGTCAAAAGAAAACGGAAGGGAAACAAAGCAGGACCCAAAAAACCTACCCATCTACAGCAAGAGCCCCCCCTTGTGATCACTACTCATCAGCAGCCCGGTAAGGGGAAGGAGAAGGGAAAGGAGAAGATCAGCCAGCCTCCCCCTCATCCTTCACCCCGCCCTTCTTCCCCTCCCCCCTCCTCCTCGATCCCCCGACCCCCACCCCCTCCAGGATCCCCCCCAGCACCGGTGGGTTCCGCTCCACTCTCTTCCTCGAGCATGATCCAGAGGGACCCCCCCCTCCGGCTGAGCCACCTGCAGCCCCGAAGCCAGCACAGACCTCCCCCGCGCCCATCCCTCCTGGCCTGGCGGAGGGGAGAGGCCCTTCCCCGCAGATGACCAAAACCCCTCTCTCTGGTTCAGACTCCTCATCCTCGTCTCCACGCCCAAGGGCTGCTCCTAGAGCTCTTCCACTGGAGTTTTATCGACCCCCACCCCCTCCAGGATCCCCCCTAGCACCGGTGGATTCCGCTCCACTCTCTTCCTCGAGCATGATCCAGAGGGAACCCCCCCCTCCGGCTGAGCCACCTGCAGCCCCGAAGCCAGCACAGACCTCCCCCGCGCCCATCCCTCCTAGCCCGGCGAAGGGGAGAGGCCCTTCCCCGCAGATGACCAAAACCCCTCTCTCTGGTTCAGACTCCTCATCCTCGTCTCCACGCCCAAGGTCTGCTCCTAGAGCTCTTCCACTGGAGTTTTATCGAGCAGGACCGCGGGATTATTTGGATGCAGCGGGTATTGGCTCCTTCCCTGCATGCCTAGACATCAGCATCTTCTTCCTCCGCAAGGGGGCGGAGGGTAAGGTGTCCGTCCTTGCCCCTCAGGATGGTCCTAGCTATTCCTTCACTATCTCCAGTGAAGGGAATGAGCAATGGACGAATGAAAATGTTTGGGAGACGATACGAGATCAATCACAGGAGCAGAGCAGCGGAGCTCTTCAGCAGCAGTGGAAGGAGGGTGACGTTCGTCTGCATTTTCACCACAGCGCCAAACGTTTCCGACTCCTGGTCATTATTCGGCCACCTCTGGTGTGGGCCTACGCGGAAGGGCTCCGCCCATGGAGGACCTCAGAGGTAGCAGGCTTCTGCAGTATTTCCCTAGCAGAGGCGTCGAGCTGGTTAGAGAGAGCCTAGCACCACGAGACGAAGGGCCTCTCCCCACTGCTGAAGGTTTTAGAGGATGGGTCCGATGATCCAGCCTCTCCTTCAAAACCTTCACTAAAGCGCCTTCGTCTGCACACTGGACATCCTCCGACCACTTCGACATCGTCCGCAAGCAAACAGCTGTTTGTGGCCCACCGTCCCTCCTCATGAGTATACGCATTATCTCTTGGAACGTCAACGGGTTCCACTCATCACGAACCCGCGGCCCCAGGAAGATGGTGCTCAGACAGGAGCTCCAGCCAGCCTGGGTGGGAAGGGTAGATGTGCTCCTCCTGCAAGAACACAAGCTTTCTGCTTCTCAGACCAGTATTTGCGGGAAGGTCCTCACGGGACGCTCCCACACCTACTGGGAACCTTCGATTGGCGAGCAGGGGAGGAGCGGGGGGGTCTGTACCTCCATCGACGCTTCTCTAGTTCAGCAGGTGTGGTTTTGGCACTCTGATCCCAGGACATGTGCTTTGGGTGGGATTGAATATTGAGGGATCTAGTATCGGCATCCTCAATATCTATGCCCTGACCGATGTTAGACGGAGAGCCGCTTTTTGGAGATCCTTGACAAACATGTTGCCAGAGATGGACTCTTGGATTGTAGGAGGGGACTTCAACAACCTTGAGACCCTAGAGGATCAGCAGGGACGGGGCCCAGAGTTCCTTGGTATAGCTCAAGCAGAGCAGGCAGATTGGGACTCCTTATTCGCAGTGGGAGGTCGAGACAGCTGGAAGGAGCCTTCCTTTCGCAGATGGACAGGGAGTCTGTACTTCTCTTGGGGTTACAAGAGGGAGGGAGGAAGGCAGACTTCTGGAGCGGCTGGGGAGGGAGGCAGACTTCTGGAGCGGCTGGACCGTTTCTATGTCAGCGATTGGGCGCTTGGCAGAGGTGGAGAGTCAGGAGTGGTTCCAGGGACGACACTCTCAGACCATGCCCCAGTCATCCTAGTCCTGGACTCAGCCTCTCACTCCTCACCTCCACGCTCATGCCGGATCCCAGACTCCATTTACTCCAGAGCAGCGGTTCACAGTAGGATAGTGGACCTGTGGGCGCAGGATTGGGACCCCACCGGGGACATGGCAGTACAGGTAGCTCAGACGCTTGCTGAGCCTAACCTTATCTGTCAGCAGGAGGCGATTTAGGTCAGGCAGTAATGTTGGGCGAAGGAGAGGGGTCTCAGACGAGATCTCGCTTCAATTCAGCGGATGCAACAGTCTTCTCCACGCTCTGAGGAGCTCAGACAGCAGGAGGTTCGGGCCCGAGCCATGCTAGAGGAGATCACCCAACGTCGCTCAGAGTTCTCATTTCATGCTTCCAAGTCTTTCTGGGCTAGGAAAGGCGACAGGATGTGCAGAGAGTTCTTCAGGACTCATGGACAGAGGTCAGCAGGGGAACAACTCCGATCTCTTAGGGCGTGGGATGGTAGTGTCAGGACAGATCCATACGAGGTCCGGGACTTGGCAACAGCGGGAGCCCCCAAGACCCTCGTGGCCGCCCTTGCAGGGAGGTGTGGAGGTCTATACCGCGGCTCGTGCAGCCTAGCATGAGTGACTCCCTTCTCGCCCCTTTCACCGTGGCGGAGATGCAGGAGGCGATGAGCGCTATTGACAGGCAAAAATGCCCAGGTGAGGATGGCCTCTCCAGAGCTTTCTTCACCACCTTTTGGGAGCAGATCCACCAGCCCCTACTCACAGCCTTCCAGCATATCTTCTCCAACGGGCAGATGCCAAAGAGCCTTGCGACAGGCTTGATTTGCCTCATCCCCAAAGGGGGGACCGTCAGAAGATCAGACAGTGGCGCCCTATCACCCTCCTCCCGACCGCCTACAAAATCCTTGCCAAGATGATCAGTAGCCGCATCCGCCCCCTACTACACGACTTGATTCATGACACTCAGACTGGTTTTGTCCAAGATCGCAGCATTTTGGACAACATTTTCACTTCTCAGAGGCGACGGAATGGGCCCAGCACAGTGGCCAGCACCTTGCAGGATGATGTCGAGTCACTTGAGCGAGTGAGACTGTCCCTAGAGATTTTTTGCCTTGCAGCTGGGGCGAAAATCAATTGGCATAAGTCAGTTGGTTTTCTCACGGATCCGGGAGCCAGATCACAGTGGGGTATTTTCCTGGGATTTCGCAGAGGACAGACAACACGTTACCTGGGATTCTAGGTAGGCCTGACAGGTAGGCCTAGACATCACGCCGGCTCAGTAGTTCTTGCCGGTCTTAGCCTCCATACAACGGAAGCTTGCTTTCTACAGCACGGCTCGGCTTTCCTTGGTAGGCAAGGCCCTTGTGGTCAACCAGGTCCTTCTTGCCACTGCTTGGTATGTGGCCTCTTGCTCGTGTTTCTCGAGATCATGTGTAGCCCAGTTGAGGAGACTCGTGCGGAACTTCCTATGGTCTGGTTCACACGGTTCCGGCACCACTAGAGCCAGGGTCGCCTGGAAGACGGTCATTCTCCCCCAGACAGAGGGCGGCCTCGGCATCATAGATCCAGAACTGCAGAGTCAGGCACTTCTTGGCAAGTTAGTCATCCGCGGTCTGACCCCAGGAGGGCAAACGTGAAAGCTCTTGCTTCAGCATGGTCTCAGCGCGTGTACCCCACGGAGAGGGGGTGTTTGGCAGCCATCTATTCGGTGGATCTTCACTTCTGCCCCTTTGACTCAGCCCCATTCCCCCTTCCTTCGTAGCCTCGTCTCGGTCTGGAGAAAGTTGCGACACAACCTCTCCCAGGTTCCCCCTAGCTGCCAAGAGGAGATAGATAGACAGCCCCTGATTTGGAGCAACCAGGTGACAGATGATACAGGTCGCCAGCTTGGAGAGAGGTCCCATATCCCTTGGGCGCTCTGGGCGCGTGGGCCCGCGCGCTCGCTCTGGGTTTGGAGGGACGTCTACAGCCAGCTGAGCCCAGGCGAGCTGGCAGCAGCAGTAGGTATGGCATGTGGGATCCAGGCTCGGCGAGCGGAGATTGATGCTACCATTCCTGCAGGTTGGAGGATTTCCATGGTCACCGGACGTTACACCTTTGGTTTGGGAAGCTGGACGCCTGGATCTTGGACAGCAGCTGAAGAGCCTCGAACAGGCTGGGAATGTGTCGACCAGCAGGGCAGAAAACTCCCAATGAGCAATGGAGGACTCGGGGGCTCAGGAGAGCTGGAAGACTAGAGCGATACCTGCTCTGATACCACTGAAGGTACGAAACGAAGAGAGAGAGAGAGTGCAGGTACAAGACGAGTCTATAGAGCAGTCACGTCAAAACTTAGATAAGATGAAAATACACAAGTACAAAGTACTTGTACCTAGACCTAGGACTAAGTGTCCTAGGTGTCACATAGGACTAAGTGTCCTATGTGGCCTAGAAGGCACTAATACTATAAGTGCCTACACTTATGCCTACAAGGCACATACCATGGCCTATAGGGCATCACTAGAACCACCAGAAGATGGCCTACAAACTTCGGTCTAGAAAAAAAGCAGCAATAGCAAAGGGGCCTTGAAGGACTGGCAGGCTACCTCATTCAGGATGTGGGAAGTCAAAACAAGTGATCAAGATGGATCACCTATTCAAAATATTTGGTTTACTATCAAACTAAAAAACAAAAACAAAATTGGTGATCCTACCTAGAAACAAATATGCACCCTTCCATAACAGAACCACCAAGCATAAGAGATCGTGATTCTTTAGAAGCTTAAATGAGCAAGAAGAAAGTGATGTATATGAATATGTGTGAAGGCATGTACATGTGCATGTGTGTACACATGCACACGTGCATGAGAGAGAGAGAGAGAGAGAGAGAGAGAGAGAGAGAGAGAGAGAGAGGAGAAAGAATGAAAAAAATAAAATTTATTTAAGTCTAAAAACGAAGACCAAAAGGGTGTATCAGCATTAGAACAAGCATCAATTGACACATAGATACAAGCCCAAATTGCACACCCTGAGATAAATTGCTTTGCATCACTGTTCAATATTATACCACGTGCAACAATCGTGCCACTAATACTAAGTTCCACCAAGTCACCATTGTTCAACATATTGCCTTCAAAATTTCACGTTTCTAAAATCATTCTCTTATATAATCTCTCCCTCCCTCCCTCCCTCCCTCCCTCCCTCCCTCTCTCTCTCTCTCTCTCTCTCTCTCTCTCTCTCTCTCTCTCTCTCTCTCTCTCTCCATCCTATCAGCTGAGGATTGAGATAGGGAGAGTAGCACGTATACCCAGAGAGCAGCAGACCTGCATGCAATGAACATTGGGAGTGGTTGAGACTAGAAACACTTTCTATGCACCTGTCCAATCTACTACGAGATCCGGAGGCGATACCACTGTCTCTATCAAGATGGGAGTGGCTTCGACCCACTATCACGTTTTGATCTACTTCCATGAACATGTCTGCATTGAGCTCTATCAGCTTGAGATGCATTGGGATCCATCAGTACTTAATTCTGAGGTTATCAAATTTGCGGAGTGTCGAGGCCTTAGAGCAGCAAGACCCTAGCGTGATCATGGGACCATGGACCACATTCTCACGCTCAGGTGTATCATCGAGGAGGCGAGGGCACGGAAGCAGAGGGTCTATTGTTGCTTTGTGGATTTCCGCAAGGCATCTGACACTGTTCCACCGAGAGCCCACCTCATACGGCACCTACAGGATTTGGGTTATGACCAAGAGATCATTTTGGCTGTCATGGCACTTTACGAGAGAGATTGGTAGAGTCCGAGCAGCATCTGGGTGGACAGACAATATCATGAGCACTATTGGGGTCAAACAAGGGTGTCCATTATCACCTACCTTGTTTGGTGTCTACCTAACGACCTTGAGACAGCGATGCAGACACAGGGGGGACTGGTTGCTCTCTTGCGGGCACGCTGATCAGAATATTTCTTTACGCAGATGACGTGGCTCTTTTATCTTCCTCAACAGAGGGGCTCAAGAGACTTTCTGTGAGTCTCATGATTTGAAGGTCCACCTAGGTAAAACCAAGGTTATGATCTTCAATGCATCTCGAGCCGCCATGCGCCAAGAGCAGTTCACATTTGATGGGTCGCGTGTCGAGATAGTTTCATCACACACTTATCTTGGGGTTGTCTTTTTCGGACCCATCTTCACTATGAGACCCGGGATGCAAGCACGCTTCAGCAAAGGATGTGCTTCATTGGCCAGACTAGAGAGGCAATGCTTCCGCTCGCACTGTCAAGATCCACGAACCAAGGGGTTGCTTTTCGACCCCTTGGTCTGTCCAGCGGGAATGTACGGCAGCCCTTGTTGGAGGCCAAACTTGTCGGATACAGAGTGGGCCTGTGTGGAGCGGCTACAGGTTCTCATGTTATCACGTATGATTCGTGGTAAGCCATCCGTTCCTCACCAGATCAGTCAAGCTAAGTTTGGGTCACCCCCATTACAGCTAGATGTTGCATTTTAAGTCATCATGTATCTCTACCGAGTCAGGGACTATGGGGATTACACCTCTGGGCGTAGCAGGCTACCATGGCTAGCACTGTCCTCTTCTATGGCACTTGCAGCAGGAGGGGACCAGAGGTGCCGGTATGCACACACACAGAGATGGTTTGAGCAACTAGGGCTCCACATGGATAGACTACCTCCCTTCCACTACAGCTGTCCTCTTCTATGGCACTTGCAGCAGGAGGGGACCAGAGGTGCCGGTATGCACACACACAGAGATGGTTTGAGCAACTAGGGCTCCACATGGATAGACTACCTCCCTTCCACTACAGCATGGATGCTCCGTTTTCTCCCCTCCTATCACACGAGGTCAACCAGATTATCCGTGAGGATCTCTTACAACTACACACATTTCAGACCTGGATGGGACCAAGTGAAGCTTCGCTTCTACAAAGATCACTGCTTACATATCACAAAGGAGGGTTTCATTGACTCCTCGTGATACATATAGATCTACTTACCCTACTCATTGAGGATATCTATTGGGCAGTTCTGGGTTTCTTCACATAGACTTCGTATCGAGAGCGGCAGAGTAGAGCGACTCCCTAGAGAGAGGCGCAAATGCACATTATGTGGCATGCAGGAGGTTGAGATAGAGGAGCACCTCATCTTCAGGTGTCCTGTTTACTATGAGATCCCAGGGCGTTTCTACTACCTCTTCAGAGATAGCTATTGGCCTGATTCCTCTCCTTCCCAGACCAGCGATGTTTGGTAGGTTTCATTCATGAGGTACTCAGACACCGTGAGAGGATACTTCGAGCACGGAGACAGAAGCAGACTTTCCTTGGCTGATCCCTCCCAGAGCTTTATAACAGAGTTTTTTCAGCCAGATCACATGGACCCCCACGAGACCAGGCCTCGACATGACCATGACCCGGAGCCAGTGACCCGACAGCTCAGACAAAGGGTTGACACACAGATCACACTTGGGGACATCCCCCCCTGTTTAGAGGCGGAGCCCGACCGACAAGGGTCTCTCACTCTGGTCTGGGATCCGCCATCTCCTTGAGCCCTGTTGGTGTGTGCTGTCTGGTTGGAAAAACACAGTGACTATGCTCTAAGTGGAGTCTAGCTACAAAGCTTGGCCTCTCTTATGTGCCTTAAGCAAATTCTCCCTTGTCGAACGGCCTCAAGGATGAGTCGCCAAGCATCTCTTATCTGGGTACGAGAATAGACTAGATAGGGGTCGAAAACCATCCCTGTAGAGACGGTGATAGTGACCTCTGATCTCATAGTCTACAAGGCATCTAAGGGCGAAATGCTCTTCTAACTCAATCTCTTGTTGATCACATAAAGTAAAGATGACAACATGGTCTCAAAGAGAGAAAGAAAGAGAGAGGGAGAGAGATGTATTACCGTCTTCGAGAGGCCTTGTGGCCCTATGAGACAAAGTACAATCACAGAGTAACTCATACAAGCCACTCTGGGCTGAAGCAAAGGGCTTGCTAAGGCCCTTTGCTGAGTACTATACTGAACCAAACTCAAAGCTCAAAAGACAAAACTAGTACTCAATCTCAGAATCAAAATACATAGAAAGAAAGAAAGAAAGTTTATTAAAAGTCTACTAAAGACCGATGAGTCTATGAGACTGACGAAGAAAACCCTGATACAATGAGCATAAGAGTGGAGCTACTAAGTGAGCATCCTAACCCATGCTACAAAATTGTGTAGACATAGTTAGTGATATCATAGCACATGTCCATCAAAATCATATACAGCCATCCTGGAATCATCCTCCTCATGTGGAGAGGAAGCCTTATCCAATACAATACAATAGGCATATAGAACATCAAGCTATACCCAACGGTGGACTAGGCTGTGTAGGCAAGAAGCCTGTAATGGATCATTGTCTGCTATCTGAATGAGTAACTTGCCATGCCCTCCAGGCCGCCACCGGACGTCTGACGAGTGCCACTATCACCTCGGTCTATTGCACCTCAGGTCTGAAGATGGAGGAGATGTTAGTGAGTGTGATCTGTGTCTCGTCCTTTGCCATGTGTGCCGTGTCTCAATCTCATGGTCACTCCCTCTCCTACTAACAATGGCTGGGATAGCAACCTGCTCTGCTTGGAAGAAATCTATGACCGTACTCCGAGATGGGCCAGGCACGGTCCCCTGCTCCTGTCTCCTCAATCTGATGTCGATCTCTATGTCAGACTGCCTCGTAAATAAAAGTTGTCAAGCATCTCTAATCTGGGTACACGCAGACTTTGGAGAGGTCCTCAAATTGTCTCTAACAAGGCAATGGTATCATCTGCGAATCTCATAGTAGACTGGCAACGAAAGAGAAAGTGCTCCTCTGACTCCACCTCATGATGCTCACACAATGTGCAAATACAACTCTCCCTGATAATCCCCTCTACTCGCCTGCTCTTGATACGGAGTCGATGCCATGAACACGTAACTTCCAAGGGCAATCTTGAGTGAATGTCGTACAAGGAACTCAGTGTGTCTTGGTGGGATGATGAAACCCTCTGCGGAGATGTGCAAGCAGTGGTCACAATAGAAACTGAGCTTCACAAGGAGCTTTAATTGTGCTAGCCAAGCCTTGAATGTAAAAAGCTGTAGAAGATTCTTCCGGATGATTGGGTTGAATTCATTGCGCCGGAACGGGACAAATGGAGCGTCAATGCTGTAGTGGAAGGGTGGCATCCTCTCTATATGAAAACCCAATCTCTCAAACCATCTGTAGGCGTGTGCGTACCAACATCTATGATCACCCTGAGCTGCTAGTGCCATAGAAGATGCTAGTGCCAACCAAGGTAGCTTGCGTCGCCCTGTGGTACATGAGCCATACGCACGCACGCAATAGAGATAAGTGGTGATAGGCTGGAATGTTGCATCTAACTGCAGGGGGGATGCCCCGAACTCAGCCCGAATGATCTGATGAGGGACAGATGGCTTGCTGCGTGTCATCCGTGAGAGTAGAAGAATATGTAATCTCTCCACTTGAGTCCACTCTGTGTCGAACAGTTCTGGTCCCCAACAAGTGCTATCATACATGTCCGCAGGTCGGCCAACCAAGGAATTGAAAAAGAGAACCTTGGTCCACGGGTCCTGAAAGTGTGAGTGGAAGCACTGTGTCTCCAATCGGGCCAAGGAGGCATAACCTCTCCTCAGGCATGCCTACATCGCTGGTCTCATCGTGAAGATAGGTCCTAAAAAGAGAACCCCCAAATATGCGGATGATGAAACAATCTCGACTGGTGCCCTATAAAAGTAAACTACTCTCTGTGAGCAACTACTCTGGAGGTGTTGAGATTCATAACCTTAGTTTTGCCCAGGTTGACCTTCAAGTCATGAGACTCGCAAAAAGCCAGTGGTGCATCTAGATGTCTCTACAGCCCCTCAGCGGACGAGGGTAGGAGCACCACATCATCAGCATACAAAAGACCACATCCTTGATGCCTCCCTTAGTGAAGAGAGTGCAAGAGGTAGGCCGTGGTCTGTGCAAGAGATCAGGTGTGGGCAAGTCGCGGATGCCATAAAGTGTGCGGGCGTACTTGTGCCAAACTTGAGTGTCTGTGAGTGGTGAGGGGGACCGCCGTTTAAGAAACCGTCACCAAAAGTCTTTGGAATTATTACTGAAAAGAATGTTCAGTAATTAATCCTTGTTTTGACAAAGTTTTGTTTCTTTTGGCAAACTAGACGGCGATACTCGCGTAACATGTCCGGTTCACTTAGTAGGCCATGTTGGGATTCGAGTTAGAGTTGTCGCAGCGAAGAGCCTTACACTCACCATCATACCACCTATTACATAGCCATACGCACGCACGCAATAGAGATAAGTGGTGATAGGCTGGAATGTTGCATCTAACTGCAGTGGGGATGCCCCGAACTCAGCCCGAATGATCTGATGAGGGACAGATGGCTTGCTGCGTGTCATCCGTGAGAGTAGAAGAATCTGTAATCTCTCCACTCTGTGTCGAACAGTTCATGATGAACCCCCCGGTAACATGACCTGGCTGCCTCTCAACGGGTGCCTTGAATGGAGAGAGAGCTCGAGATTGTTCTGTGTATTATCTTGTAAGTCTAGTGCCAGTAGAGAACAGATTCCACCTTCGAGAGAGTGAAAGGCAAGGTAAAAGCTTGCAGACTTTCATATGCAAGCATAGAAAGTATCCTAAGAGGATAAGGCATGCAAGTCTCCTCAAGTTCATAGACTATACAGGTTATCATTGTGATACATTTCAAAGTGATGAAATTATTGTTTTCTATCCTTCATGTACAAGAATATCTACTCTTTTTAAAGAGTATCCCTTAAACCCTCTATGGCACTTTCTTTTCAAATAAAGTTAACCAGATTTAATTAGCCATTACACAGCAATGCAGAATATAGATAACTTCATCTACACAAACATCTGGCAAAATTGGACTGACATCCAGGGTAAGCAACCATGAGTCTGAACTTTGAAAATACATTGTAAATTCCATGGAACAATAAACTCCAAATGAACGTACCGACACTCTGGATAGCTGTCACAGCCAAAAAAGTAACCGGAGCCATAGCGACTCAACTTTAGAGTAAGCTTCCCTACACCACAACTATAAAAAGACAGATAGATTTTAAATTGTATAAAACCCTTTTGAAGCATGGTGGAAAAAGCAGCTTGAAGTTCAACCTATACATCGAATAATCTTGTAAAAGTAATACCTTGGACAAAGTCGTCCATGTTCACCAAGGCCTTTGAAAAATTGATTGGCAAATGTTTCCTGTAGCAATTCCACCACCTAGACAGAAATGTCTTGGATATAAAAATTAACCTTAAAGGTTCTCATCATCTTGCCAAATCAGCTTACAATTACAAACACCAACGGCTTAGTCACCTTTTGAATTGGAACTTTCATAACCAATGAAATATCTGCGTGGAAATCAGGCCAGAACCCACTTAAAACATCCTTCCATTCAAGTCGTCCTCCAGACACTTCGTCCAGCTGCACAAAAGGAAGTTTCAAGGTGGGAATAATTTATTCAAGGCCAAGGCCTCAATGGTAAGGTGTGCAATAAAACACTTATAAAATACCTTCCCTAGACATAGCACTAAGTACTTCAAAAGCGGTGTAAACACAAAACAGTCATGAATCATCTCCTCCTCATACTTGACCTACATAGTACACTCTCCAACCTAAAGCTGTGCATCAATCTCAGATGCCAACTTTCTTGCTACACTTTCAAATCAAAACGATGAAGAATTTTTGCTGTTCTTCAGGTGCTTTCTATACTTCTTTAGGAATCCTCATTCTCAAGATGCCCTTGGGTTTCCTCTATGTCATCATATAAGTTGGCTACATTTCAGTTCGATAGTTTTCATCCACTATTATGCTCTCTTCCAAATTTAGAGTTTCAGAAATCAACGTAGCAACAACTCCCGCCATTTCTCCCATACAAGGAGCAATATGCAGCGAGTTCATCATGGGATGGATCTATTAAAGCTGAAAGAAAATTACCGCTCATACACAGTGATGTGTGCGGTCCAATGAGAATACCATCTTTATGACAGCATCTGATTCTTTACCTTCAAAGATGGTTTTTCCCAGATATCATGGGTTAATGTCTTAATCATCTTTCTAGATTCTAATGCTCTTGAAAGAAAAATCTGATGTCTTCCAGCAATTCAAGCATTTTATGACCATCGTTTAGAATGACTAAGGATGCATGTCAAATGCCTTGAAAGCTTTCTTGAAGGAGTATTAAATATCAATGTACATCTCCATATACATCTCAGCAAAATGGTTTGGCGAGAGAAAAAAAAGATCTGAGGAACAGAATGCCAACTTGGCTTTATCTCATGACCACTAGCCCTAACATCTCTTATCCCATTAGATGTGTGAGTCAGTGTATGGAACATCCAAAAACAGCCATTGGCGATAGAAAGGATCCTCAGAGCATGATTTCTTCCTCTGAGCCTAGTATATGAGAGCAAAAATACAGAAATATGTGAAGCAATTCGGCTTGAGGCTTACAAGCATTGGTTCTGACAGCCAATCATGCATTGCTTTGGCCAAGAATCATGTGATCATTCGAGGACTAAGCACATTGATACCTAATATCACTTCATCCATGAGAAGGTGAAAAATCAGCAGACCCATATGATCCATTGTCCCACAAAGAAGTCTACTAAATGCATTTTTCAGTGGAATTCTTGCTGGTCGGCTCTTGTAAATGCTCTTTCTTCATGCCTTTGCACTCCTCTTTGGCTGAGAATGCAATTGGGCATTGGCTACTATGTCCTCTTGGCGATTGAGGACTTGGTTCGAGTTTTCAAGGCTTGGTGAGTTGTGATTTTGCTACTGCGATTTCTTTTTGCCATAAGCTAATGGTTGGCCTCGTGTGCCGCCTCTTTCTTGGCTCACAGGTGCCCTGGCAGTGCTACATGAGTCATTCTTTGGTTGGGTACTTTGCTGATTTTATTTTGGAACTTTGAAAAGCTTTGTGAATGCCATCTGGAAACCACTCAAGAAGAGTGCAGCTGGGGTGCAGTGTGATTGCATCTAGACAGCCAATGGAATTGCACTCAGAAAAGAGAATGCCTTTAGGTTGAGCCTATGGGTTAAGTGCACTTATGTGATGGTGTTCTATGCTTGAAAGCCTTGCGAAGGCTTAGTGAATTGGGGCTACGTGCTCAATTGCAGGGAAGGTCTCCAAGATGCAACTTGTAATCATTTCACTGTGAAATATAAAGAAATACCGAAAGGGGCGCCACGGTGTTTGGGGCCAATCGGGTGCACTTGTCTATGTCTATTAAGCAGGGGCATTCTAGCCTCCATCCCTTTTTCAGTGGTTTTGTTTGTGAACAAATGGGTAAATGCCAAATGGTGATCATGCAATGGTTAATGGTTGTGATATATGCTTTGTGAGCTGTAAATAAGTGCTGAAGTGATTAAAGGTTTAGTTCCACTGCCCTCTGAGTGATTAGAGGCCGGTTTCATTGGTTCCATTGCCGGGATACCACACACTCTTTCTCAAGAGGTGGGCCTCGGTAGTTTGGTGAATATCTTTGCTGCACTTTTTGACAGCTGAATATTACAACCATAAACATGGTGAGTACCCATGAGCAAGAGAGCTCCACAACTCCTCAAAGGAGAAGGCAGGAAAGCCTTAATGATCCAGCTAGTGTACAGCTGCAAGGAGCACAACAAATGCCTTTTGAGCAGGCCACACATGAAGCTACAACTGAGCTCAACGATGATACTAGTTCTAGCAGTGAGTCAGATGATGCTACTATGTTGAATGCACAGCTTGCAAGTGCAGTGACTGCTTTGACTCAGCTGGCTCAAAATTTGGCTCAGATTGTGCAAACAAATGCCAAGAAGAAGAAGAAATCAAGAAAGCACAAGCACGGAAAGAGTGAGTACACACATGCATCAGCTTATCATGGCGGACCGCACTCTCATGCATCAGTTTCCCATGAGGGACAGCCATCAAAAATGACTCAAAAAGTGACTTCCAAGAGAGAGGAATCGCCCAAAAGAGCACTTGAGAAAGAGGTACAAAAAGTACAGCCAGTGCAATAGTATGAGCAGCCAGCACAAGGCCTTGGTTTGGGTACTTTTACTCCTCAAAATAATAATGTGCAGTCCATAAATGTGGCTCAACAATCTCAGCCATATTTGAGGCAGCAACCTGAATATTTTGGTACAGATTCTATCTTTGATGCTATGTTGATTTCACCGCCAATTGGGCATAGAAAGCAAGCCAAGTATGACAATGTGGGAATGCAGCCAAGCATGCAAGCCACAGCATATGCTCCCATGCCTAATGTTCAGCCAAGCATGGCTCTCCCTAGTGAAGGGAATGCTGCAAATATACAGCCATCTTTGGAACAGCCAATATCAAATGTATATAAAGAATTTAAGGATGGTGGTTCTCATGTCAAGTTTGATACATATAATGGAGTACAGCACAGGTACAAAGCCCTCACATTCCTTCAACAATTTGATGCTACATTTCTTGGGGGTTTGTTTACAAAAGCATCCAAGATGAGGAAGGTTGCCACATTTTTGAAAGGCAATGCACTTAGTGGTACACCAACCTTATGCTTCATGGAGATGCACCTGCTACTTGGCTGGAATTTAAGCAAGTGTTCTCTTCTACTTGGCTTACTCCAACTTTTGAAGTTGAAGTACTTTCACACTCGCATGACTTGTCAGACAAACTTTGCAAGAATCTTGATGATTACACCCGGAGGTTTTGGGATGTTTTGCTGCCATTGAGCTCTTACAGGTATGTTTCTTTGAAAGAGCAAATAGAGAGGTACTGTTGTGGATTGCCTAGTGAGCTACGTGATTATTGCATCAAAACCAAGGTGGGTTCTATGACTCAATTGATTGAGAATGCAATGACAGCATATGCATGGATGCAGGAGAAGAATTTGGGCTTTATGGACAGCAAGAAAGAAGACAACAAACGGGCTGCCAAACACCAGGATAAGGACATCAAATCTGAAAATAAAAATTATGGCAAACGACCGTTTCAAAAGGGAGGAAAAGCCCAATTCAAAGCTGGTCAAAGGCGTGGACAGCCTAATAAACAGCCCCGTACCAAGTTATCTGATGAAGAGAAAAAGTCACTCATGGAGCAAAACAAATGTTTTATATGCAAAGGAGAGGGACACTGCTCTTATGATTGCCCATTCAAGAAAAGAGACAGGTCACATGATGATAAGAATGGTGATAAACAGGCTGATCGGAAGGGCAAAAAGCCTAAACCTTCCGCAGGACTTCTTCCAGATGTGATTGGGAGTTTGCCACATGCACATGATGAAGAGGAAATGAAAAAGACTGAGATGTGCACAGCATGGGGAAAAATCAGAAATCAGAATTGTTTGTTTTTCTTTAATTCTGGGGCAAAGGCAAATTTCATAACTCCTGATATGGCAGGAAGGCTTGGCATCAAGCCTGAGGAAATGGGGCCATCTGGCATGTATGATATGGCCAACCCTGAACTCAACACACCTATCACTCCTATCATTGGCAAGTTGAGGATGCATATCCAGGGATATCAGGATGCAGAGGACTTCTATATTATGCCTTTGCGAGAGTGTGATGCTTTGCTTGGGATGCCTTGGATGTACAGGGTGGGGGCTGACGTGCAGATGAGAAACAAGAAGATTTCTTTAACTCATAGAGGCAAAAATCATGTACTTGATGTAAAGTTGAAAGGGGAGTCCATCCCTGTAGTTTCAGCTTCTTGTATTTCCAATGTAATAAAGCGTCATATTTCAGCGTACTTGATTTTTGTCAAAGAGGACAGCCAACCAGTTCAGGAAGGCTCTACTCTTTCTGCTTTAGATAGAGAAAGGGCTGCTTTTAATTCAGATTTTCAGGATTGTTTCTCAGATGCACTTCCTCAAGAATTACCTCCCAAGAGGCCCGAGGATCATCAAATTGATATAATTCCAGGAAGCTCACCGCCTAATATACCTCCCTATCGTGTCAGTAAGGCACAACAAGAAGAGATAATGTCACAAGTGCAGGAACTCTTGGAAAAGGAATTAATACAGCCAAGTAACTCTCCATAATGTTCCCCTGTGTTGCTTGTGCAAAAGAAGGATGGCAATTGAAGAATGTGTATTGATTATAGGGCTTTGAATAAAATCACAATTAAGAACCGTTTTCCAATTCCACGCATTGATGATATATTGGATCGTTTGGAAGGTTCCTCAATGTTCAGTCGTATTGACCTTAAAAGTGGATACCATAGATAAGGATACGGCCTGAAGATGTCTACAAGACTTCCTTCCGCACTTCATTTCGCTTATATGAGTTCCTTGTGATGCCTTCTGGTTTGACTAATGCACCTGCCACTTTCAATAGAATGATGGACAGAATTTTTAGAGCACACAGAAAGTTTGTGGGCACTTTCTTCGATGACATCATTGTGTTCTCTAAAAATGAGCAGGAGCACAGGAAACACCTCACTATTGTGTTTCAAGAGTTGAAAAGACACAAGCTATTAATAAACACCAAGAAAAGTGAGTTCTTTATGCATGAGATTCATTTTCTCGGTCATGTAGTGTCAAAGGATGGAGTCAAGATGGATCCTGCAAAAGTTGAGGCCATAAGGAGTTGGCCAATTTTTAAAAATCTGCATGAAGTCAAAAGCTTTCTTGGGTTGTGTTCATACTATCGGAGGTTTATAAAGTACTTTGCAGAAATTGCTTCTCCCTTGCATGATTTACAAAAGAAAGCTGTACCGTTTCAGTGGGGACCAAAGAAAAATGCAACTTTTGAAGAGCTGAAGCAAAAGTTGTGTTCTGAACCCGTTATTATCTTGCCAGATCTTGCAAAACCCTTTGCTGTAACTTGTGATGCATGTGGAAACAGCATAGGAGGCACTTTGATGCAGGATGGCAGAGTGGTTGCATATGAGAGTAGAGTTCTCAAAGATGCTGAATTGTGCTTGCAAACATACGAGAAGGAAATGTTAGCAATGATACATGCTTTGACCACATGGAAACATTACCTTCTTGGAGCTGATTTTTATGTGCAGACAGATCATCAGTAACTTAGATATTTTCTCACGCAGAGAAAAATATCTGAAAAGCACATGAGATGGGCTAACTTCCTCTCAATGTTTCATTTTCAAATTGTACATGTGTCGGGTAACAAAAATGTCATGGCTGATGCACTTTCCAAGAAACCACAGCTTGAAGCAGTCTCCAAGAAACCCAATGTTTCAGCAGTGAGCATTGCTTACAACAATGTGTTAGATGTGATGAAAGATCAGTATGTTAATGATGCTGATTTTTCAACTATTTATGATCAGCTTTCTGATGGTCAAAGGCATGATCACTATATGTTGAAAGAGGGTTTCATTTTGATGCATGGACGACTCTGTGTCACTGATCAGATGCGACAGAAAGTCATAATGGAAGTCATGCTCCTCCATATGCAAGACATAGGGACTTACAGCAACAATTACAGCAGTGGAGCAATACTTTTATTGGCCATCTTTGAGCAAAGATGTGGAAGAATATGTGAGAACATGCATGGTTTGTCAAAATGTAAAGTTTGACAGGCCGAAGGCACCTGGGTTGTTACACCCTTTGCCAATTCCGGATAGACCATGGCAAAGCATAGCTATGGATTTTGTGTTTGATCTTCCACGTACTCCTACTGGACATGATGGATTGTGGACAATAATTTGCAGGTTTAGCAAACAAGCCTTTGTGCCAGTAAGTAAGAGAATTACAGCAGATCAAATGGCCGAACTATTTTTGCAGCATGTCTTCAAGTATCATGGGATGCCTGAATCCATAATCAGCGATAGAGATCGGAGGATGACCAGCCTCTTTTGGAGAGGACTGTTTGAAAATATGGACACTACGCTGAATTTTTCGTCATCATTTCACCCTTAGTCTAATGGACAATCGGAGCAGGAAAACTCTACCATCTTGGATATGTTTAAATGCTATGTCTCAGACCACAAAAGCAAATGGAAGCATTATTTTCCTTTGCTGGAATATGCTTACAATAATACGGTGCACACATCCAGAGGTAAAACACCTTTTGAAATAGTGGAAGGTGCCAGGAAGAAACCTCCCATTTTGCATATAAAAGAGAAAATCTTCAAAGCTGATCGTTTTGTGGAAAGCCTTGAAGAGGCTTACAAGAACATCAAATATGCCTTGCAAAGAAGTCAGGACAAGCAGAAAAGAGCAGTAGATAAGCACCGCAGGGAATTGGTATTCACAGAAGGTGATTGGGTTTTGCTGCGTTTTCAGAAGGCAAGGCTGAAAAATAAGAAAGGCAAGGAAAGGTTGTACACAAAGCTGAACATGCGTTACTATGGTCCTTTCCAGGTTTATGAAAAGATAAACGAGGTAGCTTACAGGCTGAAGTTGCCTCCGCATTGGAAGATACATAATGCCTTTCATGTGAGCTTATTAAAGCAATATCATGGAGATATTCCCGAGGATTTACCTGATGAGGTGCAACCTGAAGTGGAAGAACAGGATGAACTTCTGGTCCCAGAGCAGATTCTGGCACAGGGATAGAAAGCTCAAGGGTAAAGTTATCCGTCGCTACTTGGTAAAATTTCAAAATTACCCATCACTTGATGCGAAATGGATGGAGGAAGGTGAACTGGCAGATTCACCTGGGATATTGCAGCTTTACCTTGATGCTTTCCAATTAGAGCTGACTGCGGTCCAGGCTCCTACAGGTAGTTCAGCAGAGCGAGCGTCTGGAGCATTACCTGGTATTCGAGAGCAGGGTAGCACCTCCACTCCCTCAGTACAGACGGGCTCACTGTGATTTCATGAGGTCACTTGATGACACTGTATGTTTCATCCGAGATACTGAGCTGACAGTATTTCTACTGTGAGACTTCATGATATTGATGCATCTTGATTATTGATCGCCGAGGATCACATAGATTTTGAGCAGTGTATATGGATGGATGCATGCCTCACCTAGCCATATTTTCATTGTCTCTGTATACTATAGCTGCGGCTTTCTTGTATACTCTTTTATGCTATATTTCATGCTCGCTCCTGTGTTTTGGGGCAGCAAACTGTGGTTTGTTGTTTCAAGAGAGGGGTATGTCACGGGGGCGTGAAATTCTAAGTACTTTAATGTACTACAAGACCATGACAACTTTGGTTTTAAAAGTATAAGCGTGGGCTTAATAATGTGTAATTAAACATGGCATGCTGCCTAGCACATAAGCGTAATTAATCCCTTGGCCCAAAGGCATTCCAAGGAATTAAAAGAGTGGTTGTTGGGAAATGATGATGTGGCATTTTTAATGGACCCCCTAGAGGGCCATGTACCTTCAGTGGCCCCCCTAGAGTTCCAGGTGGCTCTAGTGCCTTCTACATGCTCCTTTGCCATTCCTGGACCTTCCTGGGCCTTCTAAACTTCACATGTGTGGTTTTCTCTCTCATCTTCTCCCTTTGTTGAGATTTTGGACTGGTTTTTCAGCCTCCTTCAGCTGAATTCCGTTTTTCTTCATAACTCCTCACCCGTTTGGATTCCTCGACTTCCGTTTGGCCCGATGGCTTCCCCTCTGCCTCCCCTTCGTAGTAATATGCTTTTCCCTTCGTGCCTTTGGTAGAACGCGCAGACCTGAGCACTTCTTTTGCTGGTCGAATTTGCAAAAGTAGCTTTTTCTGGACCTTTTTGCTTCTACCGCCTCCTGGGCCTCTCCTCTTGCAAAGCTACAGCTTTCTGTTGAATTTTGAGTGGTCCCACGCACTGGTTGACTGGTTTGGAGGACTTTCCGGGGATGAAACTTCTCCAAAACCTTCTTAATGCATTCCTTTCTGAAGCACGCTTCTTTTGAGCCCAAGAACTCCCACTTCTTCGCTACAGAAGTGCTTCTTTTCGCATTTTTCAATGGAATTCTTGCTGGTCGGCTCTTGTAAATGCTCTTTCTTCATGCCTTTGCACTCCTCTTTGGCTGAGAATGTAATTGGGCATTGGTTACTATGTCCTCTTGACGATTGAGGACTTGGTTCGAGTTTTCAGAACTTGGTGAGTTGTGATTTTGCTACTGCAATTTCTTTTTGCCATAAGCTAATGGTTGGCCTCGTGTGCCGCCTCTTTCTTGGCTCACAAGTGCCCAAGCAGTGCTACATGAGTCATACTTTGGTTGGGTACTTTGCTGATTTTATTTTGGAGCTTTGAAAAGCTTTGTGAATGCCATCTGAAAACCACTCAAAGAGAGTGCAGCAGGGGTGCAGTGTGATTGCATCTCTCTTTCTTCATGCCTTTGCACTCCTCTTTGGCTGAGAATGCAATTGGGCATTGGCTACTATGTCCTCTTGGCGATTGAGGACTTGGTTCAAGTTTTCAAGGCTTGGTGAGTTGTGATTTTGCTACTGCAATTTCTTTTTGCCATAAGCTAATGGTTGGCCTCGTGTGCCGCCTCTTTCTTGGCTCACAGGTGCCTAGGCAGTGCTACATGAGTCATTCTTTGGTTGGGTACTTGTGCTGATTTTATTTTGGAGCTTCGAAAAGCTTTGTGAATGCCATCTAGAAACCACTCAAAGAGAGTGCAGCTGGGGTGCAGTGTGATTGCATCTGGACAGCCAATGGAATTGCACTCGGTAAAGAGAATGCCTTTGGGTTAAGCCTATGGGTTAAGTGCACGTATGTGATGGTATTCTATGCTTAAAAGCCTTGCGAAGGCTTAGTGAATTGGGGCTGCGTGCTCAGTGAATTAGTGAATTGGGGCTGCGTGCTTAGTGAATTAGTGATTTTATTTTGGAGCTTCGAAAAGCTTTGTGAATGCCATCTAGAAACCACTCAAAGAGAGTGCAGCTGGGGTGCAGTGTGATTGCATCTGGACAGCCAATGGAATTGCACTCGGTAAAGAGAATGCCTTTGGGTTGAGCCTATGGGTTAAGTGCACGTATGTGATGGTATTCTATGCTTGAAAGCCTTGCGAAGGCTTAGTGAATTGGGGCTGCGTGCTCAGTTGCAGGGAAGGTCTCCAAGATGCAACTTGTAATCATTTCACTGTGAAATATAAAGAAATACCGAAAGGTGCGCCACGGTGTTTGGGGCCAATCGGGTGCACTTGTCTATGTCTATTGAGCAGGGGCGTCCTAGCCTCCATCCCTTTTTCAGTGGTTTTGTTTGTGAACAAATGGGTAAATGCCAAATAGTGATCATGCAATGGTTAATGGTTGTGATATATGCTTTGTGAGCTGTAAATAAGTGCTGGAGTGATTGAAGGTTTAGTTCCACTGCCCTCTGAGTGATTAGAGGCCGGTTTCAGTATGTGCCTTGTAGGCCTAGTTATAGTCAGTTAGGTTTGTTGGTACAGTTAGTACATGTAACACCTAGGTCAGTTAGGACACTTAGTCTAGTTAGGGCATTTAGCCCTAGAGTTTTGTTATGTTGGCTCTCTCTTGAGCCTCCACTCTCAGTTTTGCAGCAATTCGTTTTTCTCATTCTCACCTCCATTTTTGAGCTTCCATTGCTTGCCAATAGCCTACAGTGGTATCACAGCAGGTCGGGAATCCATTTCCTCAGCCATTGACAGCTTTCCCAAGCTGTTTGGCAGCCCCCTGATCCCTCATTCCTGCTGGTCTTGCTGGTTTCTACACACCCATGAGTGTTTGAGGCCTCTCCAAGCACTTTTGTCGCGAAAACCCTGACTTTGACGTGAGAAGACCGCATGTAGGAGCAGCTACCGCGAAGGGAGGCACATTCGGAGCACTTTTCTGTTGTATTTACCTCACACGTGTGAATCCATACAGCCATACGGACTGTACAGATCTGTCAGAACAGCATTTATTGCTGTAAGGAAGTTTGCACCAGCATTTAATGCATTTTGGAGGCTATACGGAAATCTGTGCCTGCATTTAATGCATTTTGGAGGCTATACGAAAATCCGTGCCTGCATTTAATGCATTTTTGCAGCTGTATGGACAATTGTGCCAACATTTACGAGCTGTACAGCCTGTCTTTTCTGCACTCTTTCAGACACGTGTGATCTGTACACCCTATACAGACTTGTACGAAAATCTCAGCAAGCATTTACTGCAGTACAAGACTGCCTCGAGGTGTGTGCCAGCTGTTTGAAGCCTTTTCTCAGCACATTTCTTCATTTCGAGGTTCGTGCTTGGTTTTTGAAGATATTCAGAGCTTGCTGCTGCAATCCGGAGGCCTCTCCTTGAGCCCATTCCTTCTCTTTTGGCTTCCTTTTCCCTCGGGCTGCAAATATCCCTCCATTGTTTCACTCTCCTCTCATTTCCAAGTGCTCCCCTCCTAGTGGGAGCACTTTCTCTTGCTGTAATTCTCATTTCCAGCCCACTATTGGCATTTCTCATTGCCATTTGCTCTCATTTTCACCTCTCCTTCAAGGGTAAATCTCTCTGCTCGCATTGGGTAAGCCACTATTGCATTATTTCTTTCCAATTTTTGCTTCACTTGCACTTTGGAAAGGCCCCGTGTTGCCTTGGAAGGACTCGTGTTGCCTTTTGGGGATTTTTCTTGCAACAGGTACACTTTGGGACAGCAGAGTCTTTTGCAGGAATAAGCTTTGAAGCTTGAGCCTGCCAGATGACTATGCGGATTCATTCCCACCTGAGGTAGAAAACACTGAACTACGTGCCCTCTACCATTTACTCCAAGCTTCCAAAACTATGACGTTAAACTTCCGGAAGCCTACACTGGTCAACGAAATCGCTGAACAGTTGACCAATGGCTCACAAAATTGCGCATGTACGTTGATACTGTTGACCTCACTGAAGGCAAAACGATCGCCTTGGCAGCCTCCCTTCTCAAGGATACAGCTTTTCTATGGTGGCAAAGACGCTTAAAGGATGGTAAAAGTGTGTTAACATGAGAACGTTTTGAACACGTGCTCCGTAAGCAGTTTATACCTGCCAATGCGGACTTCCAAGCACGTTCAAAACTCCGACAGTTGGAGCAAACAGGCTCCCTGTCTTCCTACATCTCTCAGTTCACCACATTGGTGCTGGAGATTGATGGTTTAACTGAGGATGATTGCCTTCATGCTTTCATCTCAGGCCTAAATCCCTCGTTACGCATTGATGTCCTTAAAGCAAACATCACCATCACAGCTGGCGCTATTGATTACGCAAAGCGCATTACAGATTTCCAAAACACAGGGAAGCAGAGTGCTCATCGCACACAGAACTCTACTATGGCCAAAGGTGCTCGCCCTCAAAATAACCTCAAGTTTCGAAAAAACTCAGGCAATCAAGGTCAGCGATAGTCTCAAGATCCCTAGAAGTCTCAGAAATCATATATTGGATTCCAACAGAAGCACTCCTCCAAGGCTCGCGCCTCTTCTTCTTCACAAAATCATTACCGTCATCCCTAGCATAAAGGTGCGGCCACTGACAAGAAGAACAACTCCAGCACAAAAGGACTTTGTACCATCCGTACAAGCGACCATAGATGGTTCGATTGTCCCAAGCAACCAAAGCAAAATTCCAATATGAAACCTAGCACTTCCCCAACAAAAGATGCTACCCCAACACAAGACAAGAAAGGGAAAGCTATTCGAATGGCAAATACCATCCACATGAGCATTGCCAGCAACCTCGAACCTTCCTTGGCCACTCAAGTACTTTGTGTTCAAGGATCGATTCGTGGAACAACGGTTACTATCCTCATTGATAGTGGCTGCTCTCATAACTTCCTAGCTAGTTCTATGGTCGACAAACTTCAGTTGACCACTAGTCCTAGTCTCTTGGACTATCAAATTGTACTCGCAAATGGAACTACCTTCTTGTGCAACACCACGATCAAAAACTTGTCTTTTCGCATCCAACATTATACGAACAAGTTGAACTTCGACATCGTGCCTCTTTCTCGGTACGATGTTATACTTGGACAACAGTGGCTCTACGACTATGATCCATCAATCAGTTTTCGCAGCCATACTATCACCAGGAAAAACTTATTGAGCTAACTGGGTTTTAGTAAATTTGCCGCTTTCTGGTTGCAATTTCAAGCTCGAAATTTGGGGCTTTCAATTTTGCAGTACAATTTCTTGAGTTCTTCAAGACCCAACTCGAATATTTGGAACATGTTATTTCAGCTCAAGGCATCTCTGTGGATCCCAAAAAGATCGAGGTAATCTGAAACTGGCCTACTCCTAAAGATGTTCATGATGTCCGCTCTTTTCTCGGATTGGCAAACTTCTACCGTACAAAGGTCTATCAGTTTTTCGAAATCGCAGCTCCTGTGTCCGAATTATTGAAAAGCACAGCAGTTTTTCAGTGGCTTCCCGAAACAGAGTATAGTTTCCAACAACTCAAGCAAGCACTCACTACCACACTAGTTATGGCTATTGCTGACCCAAATCTTCCATTTGAGGTCATGACCGACGCTTCCGACATCGCTACACGAGCAGTCTTGATGCAAGAAGGCAGAGTTTTTGCTTTTGACAACCATAAACATTGTGATATCCAAACCCGATACCCAGTTTATGATAAGCAGTTTCTTGCTGTTGTACATGCTTATCGCTCTTGGAAACATTATCTCATGGGAGCCGACTCGGTGGTCAAGACAGACCATTACTCTCTAGAGTATATCTTTACTCAGCCAGTCATGAACGCTCGACAAGCACGCTGGGTTGAGTTTCTGGCCAACTTTCACATGACCATTGAGTACATTCCAGGACTATGCAATGTAGTTGCAGATGCTCTCAGCAGGTTAACTCTAGCATCAGCTATGGTAATCTCTACATTATCTGTGGATGTTACTGAATTCATTCAAAGGAAAGTATTTCAATGATAAAGACTTCCGCACAGCAATACAAGTTCTTTCCAAAGATCAACTTTCGACTTCCGAACAGAAGATTTTCTCATCCTATTCTTATACGGACGACCTTCTGTATTATCAAGATCGCGTCTGTGTACCACATGACAAGGATGTTCGACATCTTTTGCTAAAAGAGCATCATGTAGTTCCTCATGCTGCCCATCCAAGCATCAACAAGACTTATAGGTTACTCAGTGCAACCCTAAGTTTACCAGTCACTTTTGGATTTCATTGTTCGAATCTTTGGGTACAACTCTACTCTTCATTCAGCCTACCACCCAGAATCAGATGGCCAGACTGAAAGAGTCAACCAAGTTCTAGAAGAAATGCTTCGACATTATATTCAGTCACGCCTAGCAGCTTGGGAAGAGTATCTACCACTCCTTGAGTTTTCTTATAATCACTCTTTCCATAGTGCCATCAGCATGACCCCATTTCAAGCAGCTTATGGACACACTCCGATTGTACCAACGAATTTTATACTTCAACATTGAGTAGCCCTAGCTGATCAACTGGTTCAAGAAATGCAAGACATTCTACTCCAAGTCAGGGATCATATGCGAAAAGCACAAGAGCGGTATCAACGGTCTGCCAACAAACATCGACGTCACCTGGAATTTAACACTGGTGACATGGTGCTATTATTTGTAGCCCCACATCGCTATAAGACGGTTAAGTTTGTGTTTCCTAAGTTGCGACCAAGATACTATGGACCTTTCCGGATCATCAAGAAAAATTCACCTTTAAGTTACAAATTGGAATTACCACCATCATGGGGTAAAATCCATCCGACATTTCATATTTCTTGGCTAAAGACGTACATTCCAGGCGATGAAGCAGTTCCTCCTGCAGGTGATTATGTCCCAGAAATCGAAGACGATTATGTTCTCCTTATTCCTGAGCATATTCTGGACCATCGACAACGAGAGACTTGACATCGACTTATCACGAAATTCCCTGTTCTTTGGCGAGATCTGGACGACTCCGACGCTACTTGGCAATCTGATGAAGACTTACAGCAGTACCCTAACATTTTACAGCAGTATTTTCAGAATTTACCGTGATATTTTCTGCATCAGTTCATTATCTCCGCCAGGGTCTTAATTTGAGTGGGAGGGGATGTCATGATCTGTGACGTATTCTTTTCTCTATATCTAGACTTATGGATGGTTTGATGAATGGACACTTGTGGAAGGGTATGCCCTTTCGACGGGACACTTCCTATGAGGCACAACCCTTCACAAGAGACATTCTATTGAAGAGACACTTCTATTGTAATGTACCCTCTCATCAAAGGTCACACCCTTCACAAGGGGTACACACCTCTTCATGCACATATACTTTGGAGTACACACCTTTTCATGTGTGACTCTTCACTCTCTATATAAGAGAGGCCCAATTGTATGGATGACACACTACAGATACACTACAGACTCTCAAGCAATACAATTATTCCTTGTTCTCTACTATTTCAGTCTCCTTTATGTTCCTTAGCACATTTCTAAATATAGTAAATCTAATTTCTTACATTAAGATAGCAAACATGACACTCCTATGGTATTCCATACTAAAGCAGCTGTCCGGAAAGAGCATGCTAGTTTTGTGGCTTATGCATTGGCTGCTACAGCATGCAATGAAGAGCCATTATGCCATAAAGATGCCTTTCAGAATGATTGTTGGTTGAAGGCTATGCAACCTGAATTGGATTCTATCTATCAGAATAACACTTGGGAGTTGTGTGACTTGCCTCCTGACAAGAATGGCATTGTTTAGAGTCGTAGCGCGACTGAAGGGGGGTTAGGAAACATAGACCTCTTCCTGCAAATGCCCATGAAGGAAAGCTGTCTTGATATGGAGGCATGAGGTCAGCAATAGAACGCTATCGTCTCCTCAAGGGTGGAATCCTAGTACGTCTCTTGGTCGTAGCTCTGCGTCTAACCAAGGCCACTGTGACCCGGAGCCTGTGACCTGACAGCTCAGACAAAGGGAGCCTGTGACCCGTGGAAGTGGAGGCATGAGGTCAGCAATAGAACGGTGTCGCCCCCTCAAGGGTGCAATCCTGGTACGTCTCATTGTCGTAGCTCTGCGTCTATAAACACGCCTTGATAGGTAGTTAACACGTCACATGATCTTGTTCTAGGAATATAATTTTTGGATCACGCATAACTAAAAAAGGAGCATAGATTTATTGTCTCAACTTAACACTAAAATACCCACAAAATGTGTAATAGATTAGCTTCTAGATGTAGATCTCTTTCGATAACTCCATGTATAGACAAGTATGACCAGATGCTCAAGCTTCTTTCTAAAGGAAAGTTCTTGAAAAAGAACTCTAAAGATCAATGGAAATGCTTTGCGCTTTAAAGCATGAATGAAAGTGGGCAGCAAAGGCAATAACGATGTGAATAGTAGTGATCCTGGAAGTGGGCGCAAAAGTCTTCTCAAAGTCGATGCCTTGCTGCTGAGCGTAGCCCTTAGCAACAAGACGGGCTTCGTAATGGTCCACTAAACCATCAGCTTTCCGTTTAATCTTATAAACCTACTTAGTCCCCAAGTGTGATCTATGAGTCAACCCTCTGTCTGAGCTGCCGGGTCACAAGCTCCGGGTCACAGTGGCCTTGGCTAGATGCAGAGCTACGACCAAGAAACGTACCAGGATTGCACCCTTGAGGGGGCGACAGCGTTCTATTGCTGACCTCATGCCTCCACTTCCACGGCCTCATACATCCTGATTTCCTGTCATGTCATGTCATGTCTTGTTGCTGACCATGATGATGATGATGATGATGATGATGATGGTTATGGTGACGATGATGCTGAGATGGATATATATATATAGTCGGGATATGACTATGTTGTACTTAGGACTTAGTACTACCATTTTGCATTTTTTTGCATTCTGCATTGGTATGGATGCTTGTTTAGCTTTGAGGTTGAAGGTTCTGAAAGCAAGGTCTCCCGCTTAAAGAAAGCCCTCTATGGATTGAAGCAGGCACCTCGAGCTTGGTATTCCCGGATACATACTCATATGCTCACCCTTGGCTTTCAGAACAGCCCCACAGAGGCTACACTTTACATCCGCAAGAGTGGGACAGATTTGCTGATTTTAGTCCTCTATGTGGATGACATGCTTGTGACTGGGACACATGCTAAGCAAATTGCAGATTTTAAGCTTGATTTGCAAAAGACATTTGCTATCTCTGATCTTGGTCTTTTGCACTACTATTTGGGCATCCAACTTGCTAGCAATGACGGGGGCATTTTGATGTCACAATCCAAGTATACTGGACAGCTTTTGCTGCGTTTTCAGTTTGAGGATTGCAAGCCAATATCCACACCATTAGAGTCTGGTTTTCACTTCTCTTCTGAGGATGGCAGCCGTGCATGTAATGTCACTCTCTATCAGCAGGCAATTGGTTGTTTGATTTACTTATGCCATACGAGACCTGATTTACAGTATGTTGTCTCACAGTTAAGCAGATATATGCTACGCATCTTTGGCATGCCGTGAAGCGTGCCTTCAGGTATCTCAAAGGCACTCAGCATTTGGGTCTCCTTTATGAGGCTGATTCTTCACTTGTCATGCATGGAATCATTGATAGTGATTGGGCTGACTGTTCGGACACCTGTGTGTCACATAGTGGCAACTGTTTACTAATGCATTTCTTGGTTCAACAAGAAGCAGAGTACAATTCTTCTAGCTACGAAGCCGAGTACAGAGCAACTTTTACAGCAATAGTGGAGCGTGTTTGGCTTCGGAAGTTACTTGCAGATCTTTATGCATGTCACACTGCTCCTACCATTCTCTTTTACTGATAGTCAAAGTGCTTTGGCTGTTGCACGGAAGCCTGTTTCAATGCTCGAACAAAGCATATTGAGGTTCACTATCACTATGTCAAAGAGAGATTATCATCAGCAGGTGATATTCAGTTGTCTTATGTTCCCACTGAAGACAACTTGGCCAATCTTTTTACGAAGGCTCTACCTCGACCTAAGTTTGAAGCTTTTCGGCAAGCTTTAAACTGAGTATCTTTTGTGACTTGATCTGTTATACTATGTACACACATAGGTTGCTATATCCCTACAGGATGAACATGTGCAACCATGACATTAGATATTCAAATATCCTAAGCTAGGTCCAGGATACTTCAACCCATACCATATGAAGGGGGGTTTAAAGGTCATTCCATGGTCTTTTCAAAGGTGCCACTTATTCCTTGGTATGTGCCTTGTAGGCCTAGTTATAATCAGTTACGTCTGTTGGTACAGTTAGTACATGTACCACCTAGATCAGTTAGGATACTTAGTCTAGTTAGGGTATTTAGCCCTAGGGTTATGTTGGCTCTCTCTTGAGCGTCCACTCTCAGTTTTTTATCAATTCATTACAGCATCACGTTTTTCTCCTTCTCACCTCCAGTTTTGAGCTCCCATTGCTTGCCATAGCCTACAAATGCATGATAATACGATCTCTAAGAATCAAGTCAACCTCCTATAAACCATTATGCGGAATTTGTTGGGCTCATGTTTACCATGGATCAAATAGTGCCCTCATAGGTTGTAAACAGTTCACATCAAAATTATGACTCTAGTTTTAAAAAGGAGTTTGTCCGTGAGAGGTGATGCAATAATAATTTCCTGCAGTCTACATGTGATCACTATGCCACATGTCACTATAGGACCTAGGTTGGGGAATCCTACAAAACCACTGTTTCTGTATACTTTGCAATTGTATGCAAATCGTTTCAGCTTCTCAAGCATGTACATGTTGTGGTCTAGTTTGCATGCTCTATACATATGTTGCTTGTGGTTGGCTTATTTGTGTTCTCTCCCCGCTCTCACAAACTTCGAACATGTTATATGTGGATGACTTGATTATGGCAAAGCAGTTTATTATAGCCATAAAAGAGAAGGTCGTGAGATACAAGTCTGAGGATTGCTTTGCTAGATCCTATAGACTTCTATTAAGGATGAAAGAAACAGCCAAAGTAGAAAACTCAAGGATAGATACGTCATGCGGAGCATGAAAAATCCATGGTAAAATACCACTCAAATGAACAAGGTGAAAATTTCACTAGGCGTGCCAAAGGAGATGTGACAACCTCACCCTTAAATTTTTTTTTTCAAGAAAAGTACTTCATTAAGTATGAATCAAAACCATAGAGCAAGCTCAAGTGCGGGAGTACATCATGTCAAGCATGAGAAAAAACAGCTCAAAAATCCCGGGAGGCGGCTGAAAATGCCACCTCATCCTTGAAGGAGAGTCAAAGAAGAAAGGACAATCCTTCCATACTCGGAGAAAAACAACCCTCCTAGCAGTAGCAGTCCTGGAGGTTCCCTGTATGTTCGCCCAAATGGCCATCAAAGCGTGTATAGTATCTACCCAGATACTGGCCATAGTCTGAGAAGGGTGAACCTGGGAGTCTTCCAAAGCCTCTGTACATCTGGCTCTCCAAATATGCCATGCTATGATACTAGCCAAAAGCTCCCAAGATGTGTCTACAGAAGCATGGGGAGCTCTGAATGAAGTAAACGGAACATCCCGGAGGGAGCATGACTCCACAAGATGTCGTCGAACAAAGAAAGTCGTGTCCGTGTCATGTCCCTCAAAGAAAGCATGTGGACCAGTGAGTGGCAACCAAGCAACAGATCCCCAAGTCATGAAGAAGGGTGCTCTATGAAAAGTACAAAGTATCCTAGCAACACCCTTCCAAACCGTCCTCGCCTGAGTGCACTCCCAAAGGCACTGTTGCACTGACTCAACTGTTGAGTCGCATCGAGGACATGTAGGGTCAGCCCCGAACCTATCTCCATAGGTTCACTGGAATCCCTCCATGAATAGTAAGCCAGATGAATAACGTGATTTTCCTATTCCTGAGGGATTTCCCAAGCCTCCTCCATAAGTTTTTCTACATCTCTACAGAAATCTGAAAAGCATCCCAATGAGGAGCTCTAGAGGGCCTCCAGCCCTTGGTGATGTGATGTGTTAGTGTGAAGTAATCTAGTACAAGTCTATGTGAGTGAGTCTTGTGTGAGTGCCACGTGTCATCATGGGACTTATCCCATATGCACTAGGTGCTAGTGTGTGAGTGAGTAGCCTACATAAGGCTTGTACTTCACTTCTCTTGAAACACTTGATGAATGAATGAAAGCCTTCTTCATGTCTTCATTTGAGCATTATTTCCTCACACCCTAACTCTCTCTCTCTCTCTCTTCCTTCACCATGTTTCTAACATGGTATCAGAGCAGGTCAATCCTACCATAGCTGCCCTGCCACGTCCTCATCTCCCTAAACCTAATTCGTTTCTAGCTGCCTCCTCCTTTCAGCTCCTCATACCCGATTAGGGTTTCTGCACACCCGCCTCATTTCCGCCTCTAGCTGCCTCTCTTTGTAGTCATTTGCATTTGTTTCCATCTGTCCACAGCCTGTGGCTGCCTCCTTCACAGCTGCTGCCTTCCTTCGGGCCATTCCGGAGCACTAGGCAGTCTATTCCTTGCAGGTCGGCACAGTTTTCAAGGCCTGACAGCATGTGTGAAGGTTTTCGTCCCCAAAAATCAGCCTTTCTGAGTTGCTGCAGCAGAGCCGACCACCTGTGCACATCGTTTGCAGAAGTTCAAGGTCATTGAAGGAACTTTCGAGCCATTCCGAGGCTGCTGCTGCATAGCCGCCTCTGTTCGGATCTATTAGAAGCAGCACGTGTGGAAATTTGAGGCATTTCAGAGCATCTTCATCCCCGCTATTAGGGTTTCCAGGCTGCTGTAGCAGAGCAGCCCACCCACGCACGCTGGTTGCAGATTTTCAAGCTGTTTAGAGGCATTTTCGTCCAGTTTTGGAGCTCGTGCTTGCATTTTCAAGGTGTTCTAGGGTTGCTATTGCAGAACTGCCTACAGCAGAGGCATTTTTAAGGTATGTCTGGCCTTTAAGCATGTCCAATCCATCGATTTTCAGTGTGAAGACTTGCAGCAGCATCTTGGTGCTCTTTGAATAGCCGTTTGAGCATTTTGGAGCTGTTTTGGAGACCTGCTACTTCATTTCAGAGTACCTAGAGAGCTGCTTCATACATTTCAAGCTATATCTTGCCATTTGGCGCCCCTCCAGCTGGCCTCTTCAGGATTTCGAAGCTGCTCCAGCATCTTGAACACTCCTGCCCATAAATGCTCTTCCATTGGTTCATTCCTGCACTTCAGGGTATCTACTTAATGTTATTTGACTTGGGTTCACTCAGTTATACCTTTCCAAGAGTAGTCTTGCTGCTTTCCATTAGGGTTTGCATTTTGGAACCCCCGAGGGCATCCATCAGCAGCTGGACACATTTATTCAAGTATTTCTTAGGCTGCTGATTCATTTCAGAGCCCTAGACCTGCTCCTTTATTGGCTGGTTATCTATTTCAGCTTGTTGTCTTTGCTACCTCAGTTTGACATGATGGAGCCTTGTCCTTGTGGTGAAGACTCATCAACTCTACCTTCAGCTAGGAATAAAGCAGCATGACAAAGCATTCGCGCTTATTGTTGTGAGGTTGGGCAACAAATTGCGTCATCAACATGACCTCACTACTTCAGCTAAGGAGAACTTGGACAAGCTCAAGAATCTATATGCCACATCTACTAGACCTGAGGAGCAAGCTCTATCTGCTATATTACATGATCTATCCCTCTCTGAGGTGATAGATGATGATCAATCATGCTGTGTGTTTGTGTTGAGTCAAATAATGGTTCTCTGCCTTGAGTTGTCCCTCTAAATTGAATGTATTTGGAGTCAATAAGAGATACTCTGCCCTGCTTTGTCCCCCAAAAATGAATGTTATGCCTTTTAGTTTGGTTGATGGTATTGACCACCCAGTTCAGAGTAAGGGGGGATGATGAGTGATGGTTTGCCCTTGCCGGTCGCAAGCTAACTGAGAAGTAACTATCACACGGGAGGTGTTGGATAGTTGGACTTGCTCTTTGCAGTATTGAGGTGGGGGGGGGATCGATCTACTCTTTGCATGTTGGGTCTCACACTCTTTGCTCTGAAGGGAGGTGTTGGAGATATCATAGCCAAAGAGTGTGGTGATGTGATGTGTTAGTGAAGTACTAGATGATCTAGTACAAGTCTATGCGAGTGAGTCTTGTGTGAGTGCCACATGTATCCCATATGCACTAGGTGCTAGTGTGTGAGTGAGTAGCCTACATAAGGCTTGTACTTCACTTCTCTTGAAACACTTGATAAATGAATGAAAGCCTTCTTCATGTCTTCATTTGAGCATTATTTCCTCACACCCTAACTCTCTCTCTCTCTCTTCCTTCACCATATTTCTAACAAGGGCAACCTCTCAACTCTCTTGATTATTGATTTATAGGAAAAAGAGGACATGATATTTTGTGTCAAAGGGGGTATACACGCAAGATACTCAAGACCTTCAGGATGTAACAACGCAATCTAGCCATTAGTCCCATGGAGATGAGACATAAGGAGGATATCAAAAGATGTGTGGGATTGGGCTATGCAAAGTGGCCAAAGGCTTTTCATGTTTGTAGTGGTATTTTGAGTGGGAGTGGATTGGTGTAAGGGTCTCGAGAGAAGAGCCTCCCCTTCTTCCACTACACAATCAGTAATACCAAGACATTTCAAAATCAAACTTGTAAGACCGGAAGCACTCCAAAGATGAAGGAATTTCAAGACTTCTACTGAACTGCACAAATCCTTTTGGAAGAGACTCTGAAAATCACTCAGGAATAGAAAATTTACTCATTCTTTTGGATTTCTATTCATGGAAGGATTATAATGAACCAATGCAGATCAATGTTTGGGACAGCCTCTATCTGCCCTCGTTGTCTTTTTGTTGAGGAGTATATACAATATTGCCTATGGCATTGCAGACAAGTGAGGATCATCTACAAGGTGATTGCTAGTCTTTTGAGTACTTGTATTCCTTCCCCCTTCTTCATGACCTGGGGTTCGATGGCTTGGCTTTCTCTTTCCTGGCCTCCAGTCTTTTATGAGAGGCATGACTATTCTTGGGCTACTTACGCTCAATGACGCTTAGTTTAGTCATGCTCTCTGGGGTGATGTTCGAGGCTTTCCTTACAAACATGCATATGCCGCAGTGGATACTTTTGGTGTGCAGATTTGCAAATCTATGAGGCTTTAGATGGCTCCGAAATCCACCCTTACACACATATTGGCTAGCATGTGGGCAAATACTATTCACACTTTGATGGCCGTTTGGGTGAGCAGGTAGGGGTCTTCTTGGGCGTATTTCCTTACGAGTGGAGTGGCTCCCCCATTTTCTCATAGTCTATCAAAAAGAGTTGAGGTGGTGCTTTCAACCTCAACCTTGCTGCTTTTCTAGCTCTCTATGATGAACATTATTTTTACCCATTTAGGGTGTTTGGTTTCTCACGCCTTGCATGATGAGTTTTTGCCATGAGCTTCGCTCTGGGGTTTCCTTCATATACTTAATAGAAATCGCTTCATTGAAAAAAAAAAATTATAACATATCAAATAACGCACATGGATCTACTTATAGACAGCTTGCATGCCTCATCTACTACGATGAGATGCCTCAATACCTCCTATAGTATAGGAGATCTGACTCAGAATAAGACATCAAACAGGAATTTGATATTTCTGAAATACACGTTTATATCTGGCACTAAAGACTCAGCAAGGAATCTAGGTCTTGATTACCCACTTTCCATCAGGCTGGAAGAAAGCAACCTGCTGTTCCAACACCATCAACAGCACCGGGACACATGGCTACACATATTTTCACATGCAAACCTCCATGGTTGATGAACCAAGTGGACATGATTTTTTTTTGAGTTTTTGTCCAAGTGGTGATCAGCTGTGTTTAACTACATCGAATTGTCTTACGCGGGAGCAGAAGCCCCAACAGCTTAAAAAATTTTTAACAAAAATTATAAATTTGTGCGATTGGATATATTCTTGTCTTACAAAGGTATACTTTACATCACCTTAGCGGACATGCAAATTCTTTGAATTTTCATCCAAGTGGTGATCAGCTGTTTAACTACATCGAATTGTCTTATGCGGGTGCAAAAGCCCCAACAGCGAAAATTTCTCAAAACAACAATTCTAAATTTGTATGATTGGATATATTCTAGTCTTACAAAGGTATATATATATATATATATATATAGTTTTTTGGCAACTTTAATCAACTCATGTTTTCACAGAGAAAGATCTTAGGAAATTTTTTGATACTGAGCAATGCAATCAATGCACCTTTTCTTCATGATCCTCACTAGCTCTCAATAGTCTTTCACTTTTTTAAGGATACTCCATTTACACAGACCAAACGTATTTCAACCTCAAACATGAAGGGCCCCCCTGTGTGATCCTCTGAAATGAAAGCTCCTCACACATTCTGATAGCTGCATTAACATTTCTACTGAAGTACATATAGCGAGAGTACTAACATCACCTGCTCTTCCAAAACTGCCGTGAATTTAGAATCTGTGAACTTTGGAAAATAATGGGAAAGAAAAGCTGTAACCTGCACACCAAACTCGGAAACCAACCAAATTTCAGATTCAACGCAGTAAACAGGTTTGCCTAAACGAAAGGAATTCTTAGACCGAAGCCCATACCAAACGACCACGAACTTCCGGCATTATCCGATGCTTGTCAATTTTCACATACTTCCTTAACTGCAAGCAGGAAAAAATTCATTTTCAAACTGGAATAATAATAAACGCTCCCTTTTTCAGACAAAAATAGAAAGCAAGCAGGTTATGTGAATACACCTGCAGAGTCCTTAACGTGGCTGCATATGTGGAAGGTCGTCCAATGCCGAGCTCTTCCATTGCTTTCACCTTCCAAGAAAAGTAGAAGGCAATGTGTAAACCGTAGGTAATTTCTCCCCGACCACATCAGCAGTAATCAAATTGACACATCAAATGTGCCAGCTCAACAAAAACTCATTTTATGCAGTCAATTGCACATAGCTACACCAGCACACTCTTTGCAGTAGACAGTCTCATCCAGTGCACATGTTCACAGAATGAAACACATATGATCTCACATCAGATAGCAGCATTGGTCAGTAGGAAGTCCATTTTTTAGCACTCTTTATGTCTCATGTTTCAAAGCTGCAGTGCTTTCCTTGGCCAAATCAGCCACAAAGCAAGAACTCTTGCAAAATTTATGGCTTTGCATTGAGTTGATGCTGGGCCTCAGTTAAGTATATAGATCACATATCATCAAAAGACACCCCTACCCATTCTCATTCGTATGAACATTGTTCACCATCTCAAACACAGCTCCTCTCACACCAGACTGGATTTCCAGAATCTTGTCTAAATGTGGAAACTTGATTTATCTTAATCAAGAACCAGATGTTTCTCTTTCAAAGTATGTTACTGATAGCATGTGTCGGTACAGCAGGTCTTTGGCCTGGTTTAAATGGCCATTTATGTTTACCTTCTCGCATTGCTTCCACATCATACTGAGGCCTTTTACGTATCTTCCTATGTGGATTATGACGTTTTCAGAGCGACAGCTCTGATTTCTAAATGGTTTGCATGCTAGTTCCTTATGCAAATCCTCTTGTGATCAATTTTCATTCCTTATGTACAAATTTTGTATGATAGGTGCTTCATTGCAAATCTCATGCTAGTTTCTTTTGTGAATCCTCTTGTGATCAATTTTCATGTTTTATGTACATTTTTTGTATGATAGGTGCTTATTGCAAAACGTTGCATGCATACATATATGTTTCATGAATTTTGGAGATTTTCATAGTTGGAAGTTACACTATCAAGGGTATTGTTATGTTACAAGAGATTAAGCGCGATGTTATGCACCAACCAGCAAGAATTCTAGACCGCAGAGAAATGCAAGTCAGACCCACCATGTTGGGATTGCATGGCGGGCATTTTCTCTATCAAAGAATACATCAGAGTCTATTCAAGATATACAAAGAGCATTCCCAGATTTTATCATTGAAAATGTCGATTCTTGTTCTAAGTGCATACATGTGCCCATCAAATTTGTTGTGAGCAATTGCCTAGGGGAAAGTGGTGACCAAATGGGTCACATATAAATAAGTGCGTAAGGGCTGACACTTGGCAAGACCACAAGTCTAGGATATCCAAAACCTAGGGGGGATTCTAGATCTGTGTGTGCACAAGTTATGTATAAGAGGTTCAAGGACCATGTAGGTTGGGTGTGACAGCCCTCCTAAGCCGTGATGGATTTTTGTAGGTGATTGTTGATAGGATGTGGAATGATCAAGCAGGGTGACCTTTATGTTACATTCACACCCTAGGTCACGACTCACCTTCAATCACCTTCAAAGAGGCCTCCTTTTCAGGTCTCGAAATTCCTTTTATTTTCTTAAATGCCTTTTTGAAAGCCTCCAAGTACACAAAAGACCTACAAGCATACCATATTGACAGGCTTCATAAGTCTAGGCTCAAATAGAAGTCTCTCTCTCCCAAAGTGTATAGTATGCAAATCCATTGCTCTCTAGGTGTACATGTGGCTTTCCCCACCTCTATCCTTAGCTGATGGGATGAGACCCGCATTTGTCCAATGCAATCCTAAGGGCGTGTGAGACTCGCTTTTTCTCCAAAGAGTGGGCTCTGATGATCACTCCATCCTCTGACACTCTCAAGAAGTGCTCACGGTAGATCCTTGTCTTGCTAGGGAACTCGTGGTCCCCTTCTCCCCCCCCGTACAATACGGTTGATCTCATCCAGTGGGACCAAGGGATCAGGGGCATCCAAGCTGCACTGAAGGGGGGGGAGATGGTCCATCTGAATACTCTGGCCATAACACTATCTAAAAGTGTGTGCATACCAGGCCATGTGAACCCTGCTTTCAACTAGTCGTACGGTAGCCTCCTTCTAGGTAAGGCATAGACCCTTTGAAGATAAGAGATCGTTTGGAAATGGCATCAATCTCGTTTAGTGTCATGGCAAACTCTCCCATAGTCACATGCAACCTCTCGAAACGTCCCCACTCGGTCGCTCTCACGTCACCCCCCATAAGGGTGCGGCGTACATTGCTGTTGGCCTCATCAATGTGTCTAGCTTTACCCTCCTTGTATGTGTTTGCAGTTTCCATTTCGACACACTGTGTTTGACTTAGGGCATAGTTGGATATATATAGAAATAGTTCAAGGACTCTTCCAAAACAACTGTCTTGTATGAGAATGAGTTTCTCTAATATTGTGCTTCTGGACGGAAATATATTTTGTTGGTTCTACATCCTGTTGGAGCATTTTCTATTTACTGCGGCTTTGGCCCAACTAATCCACTTCCAGGACCAAGTCTGTATTGGGCTCTACCTGATGGAGATGCGAAGACACAGGGAGATACTACTACGACATATCAAAGAGCAAGAGGATGGGACCACCGCACCACAGGGTACCGAGGTAGACAGAGCGCAGAGACAGGTCACGGATTTCTATGCATTTGACTCAACCCCAGGGCACTCTGGGATAGAGGAGGAGGAGCTAGCCAACATGACAGATATATGGATCAGTGGAGGGAGCCGACACAGCACTGCCAGACGGGGGCACAGGGACCGTACATGGCGCGACAGGCGACCACAAAACACACGATCCAGGTCCAACCTATTTCAGCTTTCCTTAGGGGAGATTGACCAAGGCGAGGCATCACCCTTGACCTAGCCCATCAGATCCAGAGATCGAGGAGACCACGTCCTCCACCACCACAGAGACATCCCGACAGATACAGATACGTGAGCTCTTTGCATCTCATCAGAGAGCCATCATGGAGCCTGGATACGTGGAGCCGGTTCTCTGAACACTTGATATCTTCATGCCACTGTCATACATTTTGCTACTTTTTTTGCTATTTTGTACTAGTATAGCATTTTAGTACTCAGCAAGGGCTTAGTGAGCCCTTTGCCCCGGCCCACAGTAGTTTATATGAGTTACTTGACTCCGTACTTTGTCCCATAGGCCCACGAGGCCTCCCGCAGATGTTAATCTCTCTCTCTCTCTCTCTCTCTCTCTCTCTCTCTCTGTCTCTCTCTCTCTCTCTCTCCGCCCGCTCGCCGCCCCCTCCCTACCGCTACCCTCCCTCCCGCTGCTGTCCCCCCTCGCCGCTCTCCCTCGACGCCCCCCTACCGCTACCCTCCCTCCCGCCCCCTCGCCGCCCCCTCCCTACCGCTACCCTCCCTCCCGCTGCTGTCCCCCCTCGCCGCTCTCCCTCGCCGCCCCCCCCCTCGCCGCCCCCCCCTCGCCGCCCCCTCCCTCGACGCCCCCTCCCTCGACGCCCCCTCCCTCGCCGCCCCCTCCCCCTCGCCACTCCCCTCGCTCCTCCCCTCCTCGTCTCTCCTCCCCTCGCCGCTCAGCCCCCTCCCCTCACCGCCGCTCAACCCCCTCCCCCTCACCGCCGCTCAGCCCCCTCCCCCTCACCGCCGCTCAGCCCCCTCCCTTGTCGCTCAGCCTCCCCCTCCCTCGCCGCTCAGCCCTCTCCCTCGCCGCTCAACCCCCTCCCCCTCCCTCGTCACTCAGCCCCCCCCCCCTCCCACCCCCTCGTCGCTCAACCCCCTCCCCCTCGTCGCTCAGCCCCCCCCCCTCCCTCGTCGCTCGCCCCCCCCCTCGTCGCTCAGCCCCCCCCTCTCCTGTAGCTCTACTCTGCCCCCCCCCCTCCCGTAGCTCTACTCTGCCCCCCCCTCCCGTAGCTCCACTCTACTACCCCCCCTCCCGCAGCCTCTGCACCACCCCCCCCTCCCGCAGCCTCTGCCCCACACCCTCCCGTAGCCTTCCCGTGGTCTGAGGGCCCTTGTCTGCTGCAAACCTTGGCTTGCCACTGGCCTTGCGCAGGCCTGCGCACCCCTACAGCAATGCTCAACAAGATCTGCCTCCCCTGGAAATCGTGCACTTGAACAAGTCCTACAATGGCCCACAAACCCAAGCAGTCTCCGAAGCCAATTGTGGGAGAGATCACAAAGCGCATCTCCAGGAGTGGATTAGCAATTGACAGCCAACCAGCCCTGAAAACATCGGGTGCAATGGACACCAATGCAGTTCTTTCTCCCGTAGCCATCATCTCTACTCCAATCACTGCCCCCCCCACCACTGTACCACTCAGCCTGCCCCCCACAGGAAAGGGTCACAGTGCCTCACTTCCCACACAGCTTCCTTCTGTCTCCACCACTCTTATGTCCCCCCTTCCCCTCACCCAGCAGCCTTTCTCCACTCCTCTGCCATATACAGCTAGCCTATCGCCCACGCCCCCACAGCCATACGCCATGTCCCAGTTCGCACCCCCCCGGGTCCCGCCTGAGACGATAGATTACATCTTTGCGGAGCTACATCGACTATGGGATCACACCGTAGCACAAGACCAGCTTATTCAGAGCATGCGCCAGGAGATCACTCACCTCCGTCAAGAGGTTGTCTCTCTCACTGCTACAGTCACAGCGGCCCCGCGCACTACACCAGAGGTAGAGGAGCGGATCGCTACTATCCAGACTGCTATTGCGGAGACTACCAGATGGGTGGACGTTGCGAGACGGGCACCCAAAGCAGCAGTCTCAGCCACCATCGCCGAGCAGGAACAGAGGGCCAATAAGGCTCTCAACATCCGAGTACGAGGTATCCCCGCGCAGATTCACTCACCCCCTTAGCGGACGCGACTGCTTTTGTGACCTCTACCCTCGGCCTCGTCGAGCATGGCATCAAGCATGCATGGCGCACAGGACGGGATTACACGCGCCCACAACCACTCATCATCCGATTCAGGGATACTCAGGCTCGACTTGCAGCACTCAGGCAGCGTGCTACACTACGAGACCACCCTACTATCTTCATGGATGAGGATCTCACACCTATGCAGGTGGAAGAGCGGCGCACCCTGCTTCAGCAGCGAGATGTAGCCCGTCAGAAGGGGAAGTGGGCTGTTGTCCGAGATGGCCGCCTGTTAGTTGGCCCCCGCCGCCGAGCCCCACCAGGTACTCCAAACATGGTAGCAGACTCCCCCCCAAATAGGGAGACATGGTCTATGAGACTCAGACTCAGCACACAGTACCCTTGGCATGCACCGTATGGAACTGTAATGGCACCCTCTGGTCTGACCCTGGGAACTTCTCAGAGTGATACACTGGACGCGACATCGCTTTCTATACAGAGACACATGAGAGCCCCGAACGCCCTCTCCCCTTGGTCAGTGGCTATACCTGGGAGTCAGTATTCCGTGAGGAGACCAGATATACTGGGGGGGGTCCGAGGGTCAGGCGGAGTTGCAGTACTCCTTCGCTCAGCGCTCACGAGCTTGACATCCGTGGTTAGACGGGATGTCCATGCCCGTTACCTATGGCTCTGATTCCGACGCCCCTCCACACGCGACCTCTTTATTGCAGTCTGCTATTTTCCTCCTGAGACGTCACATTTCGCACGAATGCTTCGCGAGGATACGGGGGTATCCCCCTATCTAGATCTCTACTCAGACATTGTGGAGTTCTCCAGACGCGGAGAGGTCCTCCTAGTTGGGGATTTCAACGCAAGGACAGGTGCACATCAGACATCACTCCTGGATTTCCACTCAGATCCGGTCCTTTTACCTGAGATGGACACAGAGGACTCGGGCTTCCCTCGCTCCTCGGCTGACAGTCGCGCTCCCGTTGCTGGATATGGGCAGGCTCTTTTGGACCTTGGACGTATACATGATCTGGTCATCTACAATATGGACTAGATTGGTGGCCTGCCTCCTCTGGTTTCACATGTTTCCCACATGGCGGAGGAGCCAGTGTCGTCGACTATATTCTGGGATCTCCTGCTTTAGCTCCACAGATCACTGACTTCCGCACTGCACCCTTACCCCCAGGAGCCGATCACACTTACCTTTTCTTTCATATACTTGCGTCCCGAGCCCCTCCCAGCCACACCCTATCATGATATACACTTCGATCATAACCTCTCACCTGATTACTCAGCCCACCTAGCCTCCCTCCTCAGACACATAGGCACCATACCCTCTCTAGATCACCGAGCCACCCTTATCACCCACTTCCTTCACAATGCAGCCCGCCACATCTTTCCTTCCACTGCCCGGTCCACCCGCCCTCCACCCGCTGGCTCTACCCCTTACAACAGATGGTATGATGACGAGTGCAAAGCATTACGCTGCACACTCCGACTCACAACCCAACGAAACGCTAGGGCCAACCCACGTCTCACCAGGGATTATCGTCGACTAGTCCGTCGCAAGAAGCTAGCCTTCCTGCGCCAGAATGAGGATACGCTACTGAACATTCTGTTTAGTAGCAACTCCAAGGATTTCTGGAGGAAATTCCTAGAACGCCGATCCCCCTCCCCCCTCACGGACACTTCCCTCTAGCACACCTACGCACGCACACTCTATGATATCCCTGATCAGCCCCCTCCCGACCTCTCAGCCACCCCCCGCCCCAATTCTTGTATCCTCTTCACAACCCAGGGAGTCACCCACGCAGCACATAAGCTTCATAACGGTCGAGCTAAGGATCATGAGGGCCTATGCACAGAGTTTGTTGCCTATGGCATCAAAACTCTAGCCCCCATCCTGGCAACGCTGTTCAATGAAGCTGTCTGTCACGGGTTCCCCAGAGCCTGGACCCTGAACACTATCACACCCATCCACAAAGCAGGAGATCCCATGGATCCAGGGAATTACAGGACCATCATGGTTGGACATGTTATGTCCAAGATCTATGCATCAGTGTTAGATGGCGAGGTCAGTGCTCGCGCAGAGATACAGGGGCTCAGGGCATCCGGACAGGCCGGCTTCAGGACGGGGCTTCAGGACGGATCACTCAACTTACGATCACATTTTTACACTTAGAGGGATCATTGAGGAGGCCAGACACAGGAGACAGAGAGTATATTGTTGCTTTGTGGATTTCCGCAAGGCATTCGACACCGTTCCCCGCGCCCGACTCATCTGACGTCTGCAGGAGTTAGGCTACGACTCGGCAATTATCTGGGCAATAGTAGCTCTCTATGAGCGGGTGACGGGGCAGGTCAGGATTGGCACCAGCTAGACCCCAGAGATCACGAGCACTATCGGAGTCAAACAAGGATGTCCCTTGTCACCGGCTCTATTTGGCCTCTACATCGACGAGCTCGAGACCACCATCAGGACACTCGGAGGTGCAGGCTGCTCTCTTGCGGAGACTGCCATCCAGATTCTCCTATACGCAGACGATGTAGTACTACTATCCTCTTCTGCTACTGGTCTTCAATGACACTTGGATGGACTTCAGGCCTTCTATGATACACATGACTTGAAGGTCAACCTTGGGAAAACCAAGGTGATGATCTTCAACACTTCCAGACCTGCTATGCACCGAGAGCAGTTCCTCTTCGCCGGCGACCCTTTTGAGATAGTTGACTCCTACACATACTTGGGCGTTGTCTTCTCAGGCCCGATCTTCACGATGCGCCCGGCCATGCAAGCCAGGATCAGCCGAGGATACGCCGCTCTTGCCAGACTGGAGCGACAGTGCTACCACTCCCACTTCCAGGACCCGCGGACCAAGTCTCTCCTTTTTGATTCTTTGGTCCGCCCAGCAGGCATGTATGGTAGCCCTTGGTGGGGAGTCGACCTTTCAGACACAGAGTGGGCTCGAGTTGAGCGCCTGCAGATACTGATGTTTGCTCAGATGATCCGTAGCAAGCCATCGGTACCACACCACCCGCCGCCCCCGACGACCGAGCTCGACTAGGCCCCGCGTGACGTCAGAGGCCAATCATCTATCGCAGGGTTTTTTCCGACTTCCCATTTGACGGCCCCTCTATGATTGGTCTCTGACGATCACCACCTGCACATGTATATTGTATCTCCCCCCTCTGCCCCATTTTTTCTGTGCCCCCCCCCTTCTTCTTCTTTTTACATCTGGAGGTAGACACATATTTTTGTATCAGGACTAGACACATAGTCCTTCATAACCTCTTTTTTGTAGAAACGGTTGGTTGGCCCGTTTTGAGACCACCACCGTTATGCTCATTGTATCAGTTATCTTTAGTCTCATAGACCTTCACGGTCTCCCGAAGACTTTAATAAGCTTTCTTTCTTTCTTTCTCACACACACACACACATATCAACCATATCATACGGTTGTATCTACTCCATCTTTGTACATCACCGACCTTTGGGGGAGGAGGGCAAGAGTTACCCACCAAGATCAAGTTTTACCATGCTCACTTCTTGGGAGTATCAGATGATGGAGTGATTATCAAGCCCCAATATCTATGGGTCTCACACATTGAGGATTGCATCGGACAAATGCGAGTCTCATCCCATCAGTTAGTTGAGGAGACGGGAAGAGCACTAAAGAGCAGTGAACATGCAAATTATGCACACTATAGAGATCGAGACAGAGAAGCAATTACCTCGCCTACTATGAGACCGAGGCTGATACCACGTCTCCTTTAAGAGGGACATGAGTTCGGGCCAATCTCCCAACTAATCCACTTCCATGACATAGTTTGTGTTGGCCTCTATTTGATGGAGATGCGGCGACACACGAAGACATTACCGCATTTTATCAGACAACAGGAGGTGACACTGACACAGGAGATAGATCCAGCACAGCAACACGTCGCCAACTGCTATTCCTTCGAGTCAGTCATAGGACACAGTGAGGTAGAGCAGGAGGAGATAGCTAACAAGAGAGCAGCATGGATCAACAAGACAAGATGGTACGAAGCAACAGAGCAACCACACAGGATGCAAAGGCTAACTAAAGCGCACACAATAGACTCGGACTACACCGTGAGAGCCAAGGTATCACTCTTAATACGGCCCACTAGATAAAGAAATCATGGACTCCACGCCTCCCACAACAGCAAGATACGGCTCAACTGACAGAAACACGAAACCTTTTTGCATCCCATCAAAGAGCCACCATGGCGCTCGGATATGTATTTGGAGCACTAGCTCTACATGGCTGAGTTTGAGTTTCGAGATTCTTAGCTTGGCACTCAGCAAGGGCCTTAGCGAGCCCTTTGCTTCAACCCCTTTTAGAGATGGCCTTGGATCCCTATCTAGTTTCCTGTCCTACCCAAACTAGAGATGCCTAGCCGCCTTTATACATGAGGCTGTCTATCACAAGGAGCAGTTGCTCAAAGCACCTAGGGATGATCAGGACATAGCCAAAACCCACTCAGAGTATGATCAATGAGTTTTTCCAACCAGACACCACTGACCAGCATAACGACGGAGATGGCCGCTTTGAGGGCCCGAGCCAGAACTACAGACACGCCAAACTCGTCATCGCACTGAGGCACAAATCACCGAACCAACCTTCCATGCTCGATCCATAGCAGTGCCCGATCCATAGCACTGACATATCATCAATAATATCCCACTGCATCAACGTCACAAAGCGGCGGCCCCCTCCCAGAGTTGATGTCCCAAAGCTCTCTCTCTCTCTCTCTCACATGACTTGAACGTCAACCTTGGGAAAACTAAGGAGATGATCTTCAACACTTCCAGACCCGCTATGCACCGAGAGCAGTTCCTCTTCGCCGTCGACCCTATTGAGATAGTTGACTCTTACACATACTTGGGCGTTGTCTTCTCAGGCCCGATCTCCACGATGTGCCCGGCCATGCAGGCCAGGATCAACCGGGGATATGCCGCTCTTGCTAGGCTGGAGCGACAGTGCTACCACTCCCACTTCCAGGACCCGCGGACCAAGTCTCTCCTTTTTTATTCTTTGGTCCGCCCAGCAGGCATGTACGGTAGCCCTTGGTGGGGAGTCGACCTTTCAGACACAGAGTGGGCCGAGCGCCTACAGATACTGATGTTTGCTCGGATGATCCGCAGCAAACCATCGGTACCACACCAGATCATTCTAGCAGAGTTCGACGCCTCACCCCTACAGCTTGATGCGGCTTTTCAGGCTATCACTATCTCCACAGAGTCAGGGATTTCAGCTCCTCCGCCGATGGTCACCTCCGCCTACCTTGGCTAGCCCTATCCTCCTCTATGGCCTTATCCGTTGATGGGGACCAGTGATGCTGGTATAGTCGTCTTTCCAGTTGGTTCACCCGACTGGGCCTCGACTTAGACCGGTTGCCTCCTTTTCAGTACAGCCTTGACGCTCCACCATCTCCCCTCTCCCCCACTGACCAAGAGGTCAACCGGCTCATTCGAGCGGATCTGCTCCAGCTCCACACCTGGCGGACATGGTTTCTTCACTCCGAGCTTCCTGTGAAGCTCGACTTCTACCGCCGACACTGCCTCCAGATCTCACAGGAGGGCTTAATCACACCTCTGGGTTACACGCAGCTTCATCTACCACATGCACTCCGGATCTCCCTCGGTCAGTTTAGGGCCTCGTCACACCGATTACGGATCGAGAGCAGACGCGCAGACGGTATCCCACGAGAGGACCGCCTTTGCCCACTTTGCGACTTGCAGGAGATCGAGTCGGAGGAGCACTTTGCTTTTAGATGTCCTATCTATAATGCCATTCCAGGCCGGTAACAATGCCTCTTCCACGACAGATTCGGCTCCCTCCCACACATGCTGCAGTTCCCGGATCAGCGATGCTTAGCCGCTTTCTTACATGAGATGACTCGCCACTGAGATACCTCTCTCCGAGCACGGCGACATGAGCAGCAAACACAGCGTGCGGACACCCAGTGGCCTATCACTGACTTCTTCCAGTCACAGGATACCTCTTCTCAGTCTAGCCGACGACGCAGACGTGAGCGAGAGCCAAAGCCACAACAGCTGCACCAGCGGACAGACTCACACATCCAGGTCCATGACATCTCGTCTCTGCTCTCTGCCCGCCCCACTAGGGTTACCGTTGCCCTCATCCACAGGGCCACCCGTCGCCCCTGATGACCGAGCTCGACTAGGCCGCGTGACGTCAGAGGCCAATCATCTATCGCACGGTTTTTTCCAACCTCCCATTTGACGGCCCCTCTATGATTGGTCTCTGACAATCACCACCTGCACATGTATATTGTATCTCCCCCCTCTGCCCCATTTTTGGTGCCCCCCCCCCTTCTTTTTTGTATCATCTGGAGGTAGACACGTATTTTTTGTATCAGGACTAGACACACAGTCCTTCATAACCTCTTTTTTGTAGAAACGGTTGGCTGGCCCGTTTTGAGACCGCCACCGTTATGCTCATTTTATCAGTTATCTTTAGTCTCATAGACCTTCACGGTCTCCCGAATGCTCATTTTATCAGTTATCTTTAGTCTCATAGACCTTCACGGTCTCCCGAAGACTTTAATAAACTTTCTTTCTTATTCTCTCTCTCTCTCTCTCTCTCTCTCTCTCTCTCTCTCTCTCTCTCTCTTAGCCTCTCCTTCTCCACCTCCTAGCTGCCTCTCCGCCTCACGCTTCCACCCCACCTCGCCACCACCTGGCACTAGACGTGCCTCCCATTATGGGAGGGGAGCTGGTGCTCCCGCTCCCAGTCGGACACTAAGACCTGCACCGAAATTTTTTATTCTTTTTTGAGAGGTCCAAGAAAAATGGGGTACAAAGCCAAGAAAGACGACAACAACAACAAAAAAAGCCGGTAGACAGCAAGGCAAAGGCAGGACCCGCCTCAGCTTCTTCAGCCTCTATCTCTACCTCAACCTCAGCTCTCGCTACAGTTTCAGTTTCGGTTTCCGCTCCAGCCTCAGCTTCCTCTATCTCTATCTCTACTTCCACTTCAGCCCCCGCTTCATGCTCAGCCCAGCCTCAGCTCCCTCTATCACTATCTCTACTTCCACTTCAGCCCCTGCTTCAAGCTCAGCTCCAGTTCCAGTCTCAGCTCCCTCTACATCTACGATCAGTGCCATACTCATGCCCATGGCGCCGGTTGTTGTTCCCTTTCCCAAGCCCCTCCTCTCCTCTTACAACTGTCGCACCGCTTATGACCCCTACTTTGGAGGTGTCATACACTGTTCCGCATTACGCTTGACTCTCCCCTCTCCCTCTCAATCAGCCCACGCTCCCACACCCCGTTGGGACTACCTCATCCATTCCACTGTCATCTCCATTCCTCACCAGTTCACCCAGTCACCATCCAGTTTCCGAACTCAGTCCCAAACTTTCATGCCACAGTCACCACAGTTTCAGCATGGACATGAGTGGGCTGATACACCAGAGGCCCGTGAGACCTTGCTCATGGAGATACATAGTTTCCGTGAGCGTGAGATGGAGTTGACTCGCTTCGCACAAGAGCAGGTCCGCTTCAACCAGGAGCAGAGCCGCATCACACAGGAGCAGGCTAGGGCCATTTGGGAGCAATCGGGTCTTATTCAAGGACTCAAACAGGATATCATGCAGCTCCGACAAGAGGTCACAGCCATACACACTGTCCCACGGAGTACCGGGTGGTCGAGACACAGATTGCGAGCATGCAATATGCTATTGAGGAGACTTCCAGATGGGTTAACGTGGCCAAACGGGAACCCGCAAGGGTAACCGTTTCGGCTACCCTCATGGAGTGGAAGCAAAGAGCCAGTAAGGCTCTCAACATCAGAGTACGCGAGATCCCACGCACTGAGGCTACACCGATGGTAGATGCGACTGGGTCTGTGACCGCTACCCTGGGTGTGGCTGAGCACAGGATAGCATGGCGGATGGGGAGAGATCCCAACCGAGAGCAATCCCTCATCATACGGTTCCATGACACTCAAGCATGACTTTCAACTCTACGACACAAGTCAGTCCTTTGAGATCAGCCAGCAATCTCTATGGATGAGGACCTCACACCTCTACAGGTTGAGAGGCGCTCTTTGCTGCAGCAGCGGGATCTTGCCCGGAAGGAGGGGAAGTGGGCAGTGGTACAACAGGGACGACTTCCTATAGGCCCCCGTAGGACACCTGCCCCCTCCCCTACATAGGGAAGCGGGGTTCCAAGACCCTATCTTGCACCATTTGGAACTGTAATAGTACCTTATGGTCAAAACCAAGAAACTTCTCAGAATCCTATACAGGCCACGACATAGTCTTTTATAGATAGACACATCGGAGTCCAAAGCGCCCTCTTCTAATAGTCAGCGGATATACATGGGAGTTTGCCTACAGAGATGAGACAAGGGGTACAGGAGGAGTTCGAGATTCCACTCTACGGCCAAATATTGACCTTGAGGAGGCAAGTATGCTACGGGTTTCAGCTGACAGGCGAGGTCCATTCTCATCTTATGGGCAAGCCCTATTAGACCTCAGCAGAATACATGATCTCCTTATCTATAATGGTCTTGACAGATAGCCCGCTTCAGGTATTTTCACATGCTTTCCACATGGGGGGGCTCCAGTGTTGTTAATTACATCATGGGATCCCATGTCTTCACATCTCGCATTACTGACTTCACTGTAGCACCTCTCCCCCCATCACTATAGCACCTCTCCCCCAAGGGGCTGATCATACATACCTTTTCTTTAGCACCTCCACCTCCCTTCACAGAGCACCTTCCGCCCCACTCAGTGCTTACTCCACCTACCACGAGATGCGTTTTGATCAGGTCACTCACCTTCTTACTCTGGCCGTTTTACATACTTCTCCCTTATACCCCTTTTGGAGGATCGTGATGCCCTTGTCACCTGCTCACTACACGAGGCTGCCATTCACGCTTTCCCCCACAACACTCGCTCCGCCCACCCGCCCACCACCCCCTAGAACCGTACCCTGTGATAGTTGGTACGATGATGAGTGTAAGGCTTTACGCCATCAACTCAGATTCGAAACCAAAAACAGTCTTCTGAGCGTACCAAATACACTACGCGAATACCGTGGATTGGTACGGAGAAAGAAACTAGACTTCGTTCATCGGAACGAGGAGGAGCTACTGAATATTTTGTTTAGTAACAACTCTAAGGACTTATGGCACAGATTTCTAGAAGGACGGTCCCCCCCACCACTCACTGACACTCACATCTGGTTTGATTATGACCGCACACTTTATGACATCCCAAATCAGCCAGACCCTAATCTCTCACGCATGCCCCGCCTCACATCCTGCACCCTCTTCACTAGAGGAGGGGTAAAGGATGCCATAATGAAACTTCATAATGGCCAAGCGAAGGATCATGAGGGGCTATGCACTGAGTTCATTGCATATGGGATTAACCTCCCAACCCTGATCTTAGCAAAGCTTTTTAATGAAGCAGTTTGTCTGGAGTTTCCACGCACTTGGACCATTAACACTATCTCACCCATCCACAAGGCAAGGTATCCCATGAGCCCAGAGAACTACAGGACCATTATGATTGAACATGTCACGTCCAAGATTTATGCATCAGCACTTGACTCCGAAGTTAGCAAACTTGCAGAGTGTCAAGGACTTAAGAGCAGCAGGACAGGACAGGACAGATTCCGGCGTGATCATGGAACCATGGACCACATTCTCACGCTCAGATGTATCATCGAGGAGGCGAGGTCACGGAAGCAAAGGGTTTATTGTTGCTGTCTGGATTTCCGCAAGGCGTTTGACACGGTTCCGAGAGCCCGCCTCAGTTTTTTTTTTTAAATAGTACTGATTATATTACTTCGAAAAAACAAGATACATGGGGTCAGTTTTGCAGCTGACGGGGCTGCGTTCACAAATCGGACGCAGCCCTAAGTGGAAACAAAAAGCTCTCTCTCACGGAGGGATCACGCAGGTGTGAATAAACAACCAGAGAGGCGGTGAATAGCGCCACTGAAGGCCTTGAGAAGTATGCTCGAAGAAGAGGCCCTGCGTATCCCAATCTCGGAGGAAACATCTCCGCTTCTCCCGGCCAGCCCGGGAATCTCCCTGTATCTGGTCCCACTGGCCTCTGAGTGTGTGAATAATCTCGCTCCAGATGTCGGCCATGACCTGGGCAGTCGAAAGAGAGGTGCCACCGAGGATCTGCGCGCAGCGCGAGGTCCAAATATGCCATCCAACGATGCTGCTAATAATCTCCCAGACAGGCTGCCTCTCCTGAGATCCTATGTCCGCCTCTGCCAAGTGCGGCGGGATGCTCTCAAGCGGCCCCCAAGTCCCCTGTGTGATAAGGAACATGGGGTCCTGCGGGCCTGCCTCGAACAACTGATGATAGCCAGGTGTGGTGCTGCACCAGCAGAACGTGCCCCAGGTGATCAAACCGAACTCCGGTACTACACGAGTAAGGATCCCGAAGGTCCACCTCCACACTTCCTAGGCGCGAGTGCAGCTCCACAAGCAGTGTTTTGGTGACTCCTCGTCCTCATGACAAATCTGACAAAGTCCATCCTCACCAATCTGCCGCAACCAGCTCCCCACTGGAAGACCCTTGTGGGCGAGTAGCCAAAGGAAGTAGGAAATCTTCCGCGACCGCCAGCTCTCCCACAAGGCCTTCCAGAAGGCCTATAAAAATAGCCTGGAGATACCCTGAGCATACCAACAGGGCCACTGGGTGGGCGGGCGGCTCTGCATCCTCCCGAGAACTCTCCTGCCCAATGTCGTGCTGTAAGCGAAGAAAGGGGTCGGCCCCTGGCCTGCCACAACCTCTGGCCATCTCCACTCACTTGGGTCCCAATCAAGCTCTGACAGGGCCCTCCCCTCCCAAAGCCAGAGTCGCCATAACTGCAACTGATCCTGCTCTATACTAGGATCGATCGGCCAAACCTTTCCCACGAGGCCTATGACCCGAATCCTCTGCCACGAGAGAAGGGAGTCGATGAGCACACCCTCTCCTGAGTCGGCCATCCCCCAAAACCGCAAAGAAGGATACAGAGGTGTCGTCCATCCGGCCTGCAACCACCAGTGGGATGCCACAGGGGCTAAACTGTCCAAGCCAACGGTCATCACCAGGCATGAGGATCTGAATCTCGGGTGAAACCAACCAACCGACAGGAATCGCTCCGTCTATCTCTGTGCATCTCGCCTGAGCTCCACGGACACCTCCGACTGCGGCTGCTAGAGCAACGGTCTCCAAGTGTCTGTAAGTGTCCCTCCAAACTCGAAGGGACCGGGCTGGCCCCTGCATCCAGCCGTCCCACAGAATATGTGACCTCTCCCCCAGCTGAAGGCCCAAGGTATCTCTGACCTGATCGTTCCAGATGAGCGGCTGGCGGTCGATCTCCTCCTGACTGCTAGGAGGGGACTGGAGGAGACTGAGACGGAGTCGCCTCCAAACCAGTCCCACAGAATATGTGACCTCTCCCCCAGCTGAAGGCCCAAGGTATCTCTGACCTGATCGTTCCAGATGAGCGGCTGGCGGTCGATCTCCTCCTGACTGCTAGGAGGGGACTGGAGGAGACTGAGACGGAGTCGCCTCCAAACCATGAGAAGGCTACGAATGAGCGGGGAGCGGGGGTGAGTAAGCGGTGCAGAGGTGAAGATCCACCAGAGGGACGGTAACCACTCTCCACCTCGGCGCGGGACGCAAGAACTGATCCCCTGTTGAAGTAACATCTTCCACGTTTGCCCCCCCGGGGTCAAACCGCGGATAACTAACTTGCCCAGCAGGGCCTGACTCTGAAGCTCAGGATCAATGACCCCCAAGCGACCCTCAGCCTGCGGAAGAATGACTGTCTGCCAGGCGACCCTGGCCCTGGTATCTCTGAGACCATACCCCCCAGACCACAGGAAATTCCGGACCATCCTCCTGAGCTGTGCCACGTTGGATCTTGAGAAGCACCAACAAGAGGCCACATACCAGGCCGTGGCCAGGAGAAGCTGGTTGACTACAAGAGCACGACCTGCAAGAGAGAGATTAGCAGTGCTCCAGAAAGCCAGCTTCCGTCGAATGGAATCTAGCACCGGAAGAAACTGCTGAGCTAGTGTGATGTCCAAGCCGACCTGAAAGCCGAGATATCTAGCTGTCTGCCCCCGCGGGATCCATCTGAAACCCAAAAACCTCCCCCACTGTGAGCAAGCCCCAGGGTTTGTGAGAAAACCAACTGATTTGTTCAGTTGATTTTCGCACTGGCTGCCGAGCAAAAGACCTCTAAGGCCAGCCTCACCCTCTCCAGCATCATCTCATCATCCTAAACATACAACGCTGTGTCATCTGCATACTCCGAGTCCAGGAGCTCCGTGTCCTCCCTGATGGGAAGTCGAACACCTCGGATCCCGATCGACCTCGCCCGAAGGTAGTATGTCATCGCCTCGGCGAAGAAGAGAAACAGGTAAGGAGCGAGGGGACAACCCTGACGTACTGATCTCTCCAATCGAGAATGCTCTCCCATCCTTCCGCCGATGATGACCCTGCTGGAAGCTGTCCTGTATAACGTTGAGATACCCTGAATCCATCCTACTGGGAATCCAAGTCTCTCCAAAGTACCCTCCATGAAGGACCAGTCCACTCGATCGTAGGCCTTCTCAAAGTCGAGAAGTAGGATGACTAAGTGCAACCCACTGTGCTGAGCCCACTCCGTCGCCGCAACCAGCTCCCCACTGGAAGACCATTGTGGGCGAGTAGCCAAAGGAAGTAGAAAATCTTCCACGGCCGCCAGCTCTCCCACAAGGCCTTCCAAAAGGCCTGCAAAAATAGCTTGGAGATACCCTGAGCATACCAACTGGGCCGCTGGGTGGGTGGGTGGCTCTGCATCCTCCCGAGAACTCTCCTGCCCAATGTCGTGCTGTAAGCGAAGAAAGGGGTCGGCCCCTGGCCTGCCACAACCTCTGCCCATCTCCACTCACTTGGGTCCCAATCAAGCTCTGACAGGGCCCTCCCCTCCCAAAGCCAGAGTCGCCATAACTTCAACTGATCCTGCTCTATACTAGGATCGATCCGCCAAACCTTCCCCACGAGGCCTACGACCCGAACTCTCTGCCACGAGAGAAGGGAGTCGATGAGCACACCCTCTCTCCTGAGTCCGCCGTCCCCCAAAACCGCGAAGAAGGATACAGAGGTGTCGTCCATCCGGCCTGCAACCACCAGTGGGATGCCACGGGGGGTAAACTGTCCAAGCCAACGGTCATCACCAGGCATGAGGATCTGAATCTCGGGTGGAACCAACCAGCCGGCAGAAATCGCTCCGTCTATCTCTGTGCGTCTTGCCTGAGCTCCACGGACACCTCCGACTGCGGCTGCTAGAGCAACGATCTCCAAGTGTCTGTAAGTGTCCCTCCAAACTCGAAGGGACCGGGCTGGCCCCCGCATCCAGCCATCCCACACGATATGTGACCTCTCCCCCAGCTGAAGGCCAAAGGTATCTTTGACCTGATCGTTCCAGATGAGCGGCTGGCGGTCGATCTCCTCCTGACTGCTAGGAGGGGACTGGAGGAGACTGAGACGGAGTCGCCTCCAAACCATGAGAAGGCTACGAATGAGCGGGGAGCGGGGATGAGTAAGCGGTGCAGAGGTGAAGATCCACCAGAGGGACGGTAACCACTCTCCACCTCGGCGCGAGATGCAAGAACTGATCCCCTGCTGAAGTAACATCTTCCACGTTTGCACCCCCGGGGTCAAACCGCGGATAACTAACTTGCCCAGCAGGGCCTGACACTGAAGCTCAGGATCAATGACCGCCAAGCCACCCTCAGCCTGCGGAAGAATGACTATCTGCCAGGCGACCCTGGCCTTGGTATCTCTGAGACCATCTCCCCCAGACCACATGAAATTCCGGACCATCCTCCTGAGCTGTGCCACGTTGGATCTCGAGAAGCACCAACAAGAGGCCACATACCAGGCCGTGGCCAGGAGAACCTGGTTGACTACAAGAGCACGACCTACAAGAGAGAGCCTAGCAGTGCTCCAAAAAGCCAGCTTCCGTCGAATGGAATCTAGCACCGGAAGAAACCGCTGAGCTAGCGTGATGTCCAGGCCGACCTGAAAGCCGAGATATCTAGCTGTCTGCCCCCGCGGGATCCATCTAAAACCCAAAACCTCCCCCACTCTGAGCAAGCCCCAGGGTTTGTGAGAAAACCAACTGATTTGTTCCAGTTGATTTTCGCACCGGCTGCCGAGCAGAAGACCTCTAAGGCCAACCTCACCCTCTCCAGCATCATCTCATCATCCTGAACATACAGCGCTGTGTCATCTGCATACTCCGAGTCCAGGAGCTCCGTGTCCTCCCTGATGGGAAGGCGAACACCCCGGATCCCGGTCGACCTCGCCCGAAGGTAGTATGTCATCGCCTCGGCGAAGAAGAGAAACAGGTAAGGAGCGAGGGGGGATCCCTGACGCACTGATCTCTCCAATCGAAAACGCTCTCCCATCCTGCCGCCGATGATGACCCTGCTGGAAGCTGTCTCTCCAAAGTACCCTCCAGGAAGGACCAGTCCACTCGATCGTAGGCCTTCTCAAAGTCGAAAAGTAGGATGGCTAAGTGCGACCCGCTGTGCTGAGCCCACTCCGTCGCCTCTGAGAAGATGAAGACATTATCCAGGATACTACGATCCTAGACAAAGCATGTCCGAGTGTCATGAATGAGGTCAGGAAGTAGTGGCCGAACTCTGGCGCTGATCATCTTGGCAAGGATTTTGTAGGCAGTGGTGAGGAGAGTGATCGGGCGCCACTGACGGATCTCCTATCGGTCTCCTCTCTTCGGGATGAGGCAAATCAATCCCGAAGAGAGGCTCTTTGGCATATGTCCGCTGCTGAAAATCCTCTGGAGGGCTGCTAGGAGGGGCTGATGGATCTAATCCAAGAAAGAGGTGAAGAAAGCGCGAGAGAGCCCATCCTCGACAGGGCATTTCTGCCCATCGATCGCCATCAAGCACCTCCTCGCGGGAACATCTAGTACGGGGGGCAAGCTGCACCTGCTGGAAAAGAGTCCTGTAGAAGTCGGTAGCCAACCCCAAGACCTCTTCCGGATCAGTAACAATGTGCCCCTCCGCTGTCCTAAGACTCCGGAGCTGGTCACCTGCTGCCCTCTGGCCATGCGTCCTGAAGAACTCTTTCCTCATCCGGTCGCCCTTCCGAGCCCAGTAGGAGAGGGAGGCGGGATAAGAAAACTCTGAGCAACGCTGAAGAGTCTCCTCAAGAAGGGCTCTGGCTCGAAGGGCCTGGATCCGAAGCTCCTCCGAACCCGGAGCTGCCTGTTGGAGTCGCTGAATGGAGGCGAGGTCCCTACGAAGAGCTCTCTCTCTACACTACCACTCCTTGCGAACCTGAAGGGCTGCAAGCTGGCAAATTTGGCTGGACTCCTGCAGAGCCTGCGCCACCGTCTCTACCAGATCCACGCACTCGCCCCAATCTATGTCCCAAAGGCTACTGATACTACTGCGCACCTCCTCCCTAGAGAAGATGGAATCAGGAATCCTGCATGAACGGGGAGGAAGGGACTAAGCTGCCGAATCTAGTGATAAGAGCATTGGCGCGTGGTCGGAGAGTGTCGTCCCTGGCACTACACCCACCTGACCACCTTTGCTAATGGCCCAATCACTGACATAAAATCTGTCCAGTCTCTCCAAGAGTCTGCCTCCTTCCCTGCGGAAGCCCCACGAGAAGTCCAAGCTCCCGTGCCATCGACGGAAGGACGGGTCTCTCCAGCTGTCCCTACCTCCTGTCGCGAAGATAAAGGAGTCCCAAGTGGACTGCTCTGCTTGAGCTATACCTGTAAACTCTGGTCCTCTGTCCTGCTGGTCCTCCAAAGTCTCCAGATTGTTGAAGTCACCTCCAACAATCCACGAATCCATGTCTCGGAGAATCTCTGCGAGTGTCCTCTAGAAGGTGGCTCTGCATCGGAGGTCTGTGGGTGCATAGATGTTGAGGGTTCCTATTTTGGAGCCCTCCAACTCTAGGCCAACCCAAAGTGCACGGCCAGGGATCAACGTACCATGGCCAAAAACTCCCTGGGCAAACGACTCGCAAACGGAAGTGCAGACACCGCCACTCCTCCCCTGTGCACCGATCGAGGGCTCCCAATAAGTGTGAGAACGTCCAGGGAGGATCTTCCCGCAGCTACGGGAATGAGCCACTGAAAGCTTATGCTCCTGGAGCAAGAGTATATCCAAGCGACCAATCACTGCTGGCTGAAGTTCCTGTCTCAAGATGAGCTTCCTAGGACCACGGGTGCCAGAAGAATGAAACCCGTTCACGTTCCAAGAGACAAGGTGTAAGCTCATGATGAGGACTGGTAGGCTGCGAACAACTGTCTGCTCGCGGCTGAGGTCGATGAAGAGGCTGAAATTTCGGAATGAAGGCGCTGACGCTTTTGTGAGGGTTTGGAGGGGGAGGCTGGGTCATCCTGCCCATTCTTCAAAACTTTTAGCAAAGGCGTGAGGCCTTTGGTGCCATGGACAAACGCTTTCTCGAGCCAACTCGAGATCTCTCAGGTAGTCATCCCGTAGAAGGCGCGAAGTTTCTAAGGAGTCCAGGCTCTGACATCCTGGGCCTGAGGATCACAATCAATCTGAAATGCTTGGCGGCGCAACGCCACCGCAGGCACACGTCACCCTCGGACCACTGAGTCTCGAGAAGCTGTCCACCCGATGGGCCTATCCAAGAGCAAATCTGAGCGTGCGTCTGCTCTCTGAGAGCCTCCCAGACCGAGTCGTCTATCCAAATCTCGGTGCCGTCGCTGAGAAAGGTGAAAGCAAAGCTGGGGCCATCCCTCGGGGCCAAGGCTACGATCTTCCCATCCGCCCCTTTACGGAGCACGAAGATACTGATGTCGAGGCAAGCTAGAAAGGTCCCGAGGTCGGCCACATCCAAGTAATCCCAGGGACCGGACCTGTACAAGTCGCGAGCAAGCTCTCTCTCCTGGAGCTGAGGCGCGCCAGAGTCTGCAACTGAGGGGGCCGGGCTAGCAGACAAGGAAGACTGCTCCAGGGGTGGTGCAGTCTCAGGGTGCCCTGCCTGGGGTGGGGGAGGGGAAGGAGGCTGAGGGATAGGCAACTCAGACTCCACGGAAGCGACTAGCGGGGGGGCGGAGGAGGGTGAGTGTGGGCTGCACGCGGCTGAGGAACCACCGGTGCATCTGACACTGCGGAAGAGCTGAGAGGGGCGGGGGATGAGGGATGGGGCTGGGGCTGAAGAGGAAGAGGAGGGGGCTGAAGCTGCGGGTCGGGAGAAGGGGGCTGCGGCTGGGGTAAGGGCTGGGGCTGAGTGGAAGGGAGCTGGGGATCGGAAGAGAGGGGGATCTGAGGCTGCGGAGGGCGGGCTACAGACGAAGTAGAAGCTCTCCCAGGACCCTAGGGCGGCTTCCTGTCAGGTCTCTGAGGTGCTGCTGCAGGTTGGGTAACCTCTGCCTCCTTGCCTCTGTCAGAAGTCTTCTTATTCTTTCCTCTTTTCCTTCTGACCTCGGTCCAACCGCCAGCCACCTCTGGACCGGACTCCGGTTGCCTCTGCTCTTCCTGACGTGGCTGCCCGGAGGGAGGGGGAGGGGGCTGGGGGGGGGGCCGGGAGGAGCTGGAGAAGCGTGGACAAGCAACAGCCAGGGTCCCAAAGCCGTGACACCTCAGGCACTGGCCTGGATGTCCTGTGACTACCATGCTCTGAGTAATGCTGCCAGCATCTGTCATGATCTCAATCACTGCAGGGAGGGAGGCAGGGTCTGCCACAGCCACACGAACTCTGGGAGCTCCTGCCGCAGCAACCGCATCGACGAAAGTGTCATGCATCACCCAGCCAAAGTGGGAACCTAGGTCCGTGACTATCGGCCGCAACTCAGCAGCAAGGCCTGGAAAAACTAGCGTCACTGGGTGGCGAGGTATGTGGAAACTAGCAAGGCCTGGAAAAACTAGCGTCACTGAGTGGCGAGGTATGCGAAAAAACAGGACAGGACAGATTCCGGCGTGATCATGGAACCATCGACCACATTCTCACGCTCAGATGTATCATCGAGGAGGCGAGGTCACGGAAGCAAAGGGTTTATTGTTGCTTTGTGGATTTCCGCAAGGCATTTGACACGGTTCCGAGAGCCTGCCTCATACGGTGCCTACAGGACTTGGGTTATGACCAGGAGATCATTTGGGCTGTCATGGCACTTTTTGAGAGAGTTTCAAGATGAGTTCGGGCAAGATCCGAGATCATGAGCACCATCGGGGTCAAACAAGGGTATCCTTTGTCGCCTACCTTGTTTGGCCTCTACATTGATGAGCTTGAGACAGTGATATAGACACAGGGGGGTGTAGGTTGTTCTCTTGCGGGCACGCTGATCTACATTTTGCTCTACGCAAATGATGTGGCTCTCTTGTCATCCTCAACAGAAAGGCTTCAGAGACACCTAGACGCACTACAGTCCTTTTGTGAGTCTCATGATTTGAAGGTCAACATGGGTAAAACCAAGGTCATGATCTTCAATACATCTCGAGATTCTCGAGCTATCATGCATCACGAGCAGTTCAAATTTGCCAGGTCATATGTTGAGATAGTTTCATCATACACTTATCTTGGGGTTATCTTCTCCGGACCCAACTTCACTATGAGACCCGCGATGCAGGCACGCTTGCGTAGAGGGTATGCTTGATTAACCAGACTAGAGAGGTAGTGCTTCCGCTCACGCTTTAAGGATCCACGCACCAAGGGGATGCTTTTTGACTCCTTGGTTCGCCCAGCCGAGATGTACAGTAGCCCTTGTTGGAAGCCAGACTGATCGGATACAGAGTAGGTCCATGTGGAGCGGCTACAGGTTCTCATGTTATCACGGATGATATGTGGTAAGTCATATGTTCCTCACCAGATCATTCCGGCTGAGTTTGGGTCACCCCCTTTACAGCTAGATGTTGCATTTTAGGTCATCACGTATCTGTACCGAGTTAGGGAATATGGGGATTATACCTCAGGACGCAGCAGGCTACCATGGATAGCTCTATCCGCTTCTATGGCACTTGCAACAGGGGGGGACCAAAGGTGCTGGTATGCACGCACAGAGAGATGGTTTGAAGGACTAGGGCTCCACATGGACAGACTGCCTCCTTTCTAGTACAGCATGGATGCTCCGCTTTCTCCCCTCTTATCACACAAGGTCAACCACGTTATCCATGAGAATCTACTACAGCTACACACATTTCAGACCTAGTTGGGACCGAGTGAACTCCCAGTGAAGCTTAGCTTCTACAGAGATCACTTCTTACATATCATAGCGGAGGGTTTCATTGACCCACCAAGATACACGCAAATTCACCTACCCCACTCGCTGAGGATCTCTCTTGGGCAATTCCGGGTCTCTTCACACAGACTTCGCATCGAGAGCGGCAGAGCAGAGCGACTACCCAGGGAGAGGCGCATGTGTACACTGTGTGACACACACATTTCGGATCTGGTTGGGACCGAGTAAACTCCCAGTGAAGCTTAGCTTCTACAGAGATCACTTCTTACATATCACAGCGGAGGGTTTCATTTACCCACCAGGATACACGCAAATTCACCTACCTCACTTGCTGAGGATCTCTCTTGGGCAATTCCAAGTCTCTTCACACAGACTTCGCATCGAGAGCGGCAGAGTAGAGCGACTACCCAGGGAGAGGCGCATATGCACACTGTGTGACATGCAGGAGGTTGAGACAGAGGAGCATTTCGTCTTCAGGTATCCTGTGTACTATGAGATCCGAGGGCGTTTCCACTGCCTCTTCAAGGATAGTTATGGGATTTTGGCATGTTTCCTCTCCTACCCAGACCAGCGGTGTTTGGCAGGTTTCATCCATGAGGCACTTAGACACCGTGAGAGGATACTCCGAGCACGGAGACAGGAGAAGACTTCTTCCTCGGCTGATCCCTCTCAGAGCTCTATCACGGAGTTCTTTCAACTAGATCACATGGACCCCCACGAGACAAGGCCTCGACATTCTCGTGACCCGAAGCCTGTGACCCGACAGCTCAAACAGAGGATCAACACACAGATCACACTTGGGGACATCTCCTCCTTGTTTAAAGTCGGAGCCCGACCAACGGGGGTCACAGTAGCCCTGGTCAGACGCAGAGCTTCGACCAGGGGACGTGCCAGGACCGCATCTCTGAGTGGCCCACAGCACTCTATTGCCGACTTCATGCCTCCACTGCCTCATCCATCCTGACATCTTGCTATTGCCGATGATGATGATAATATTGATGACGATGCTGAGATTGATATATAGTCGACCATCAACATGACTATGTTGTACTTAAGACTTAGTACTGCCATTCTGCATTTTTGCATTTTGCATTGGTATGGACGCTCGTTTAGTAGCTCCACTACCACAGCTTGTTGTATCAAGATTTTCACAATCTCATAGACCCATCAGTTTTCCGAAGACTTTAGTAAACTCTCACTCTCTCTCTCTCTCTCTCTCTCTCTCTCTCTCTCTCTCTTAGTAGCATGTTACAAGATAGGCTCAAAAATGCCTGAATCAGATCATACCCCTCTCTACATCAAGATGCACATACCCCATTTGGCAAAAGTTAAAATAGCCACAGCAGAAAACTGGTCCCTCTGCATGGACACAGACAAAAGGGAATATTATGAAGAGGCTGTAGATACATTGCTCAAGAACAAATGCATGCTAGATTGGAATAGAATGAGGGAAGCATTATTCTCTACTGCACAAACAGTTTTGGGGCAGAGAAAAAATAAGAGAACATGTACAAAAGGGCTACCATGTAATCGGTGGTTCGATAAAGAATGTAAGAGCACCAGACTGAAGATAAAACATATGCCAAATGGGAGTGAACGTAGAGAAGCTGAAAGGCTCTTTCATGCCCTTAACCAGAGGAAGAGAAGGAAATACTTGGTGGATAAAGAATGGGAAGATGCCATAGAGTTTGCAAAGAACCCGAAAGGCACTTCGAGGAAAATAAAGGGAAGAAAAAAGGATGTTCTGGGAGATTTTACAGCAGAGGAAATGCTTCAATATGTGAAGCAATTATACATGCACCCAAATGCCCCACCTATGGTTGTTGAGAGGTTCTTCTACAACGGTCCACACATTTTCACTATAGATGCTGTAAATGAAGGTCTTTAAAAAATGGCCAATGGGAAAGCACCAGACACTCTACATTTTCATACTCAGATGATCAAGTGGACAAAGGATTATACAAGAGGGTGCTTAGCCCACTTGCTTAATGATGCAATTAAACATGGTTTCCCACTAGACTGGCAAGATAATTGGATAAAACCCATCTTTAAAGGGGGAGATCGCAGTCAGCTATCCATTATGGCAAAGCTCTTCAGCACAATTATCGAAAATGAGCTGAGTCTATGGGCCGAGCTGAATAGAAAAAGAGCCATTGGACAGGCAAGCTTCAGGAAGAACCACAGTACAGCTGATCATTTGATTACTTTTGAGGGTACTAATGGAAGAAAGCAGGCTAAGAGGACAGCCCCTTTTTTGCTGCTTTATTGATTTTACAAAAGCATTTGACACTGTCCCCAGGAACCATTTGTGGGAAAGATTGGTGCATTTAGAAGTGCCTGATCATCTGAGAATGGCAATCTTCAGAATGTATGAGAAAGTAGCACGCCAACTAAAAGGGAATAATGGGCTGTCAGCCACATTTTATAGTAACATGGGAGTCAAACAAGGCTGCCCATTATCCCCAACATTGTTTGGTCTATGCATAGACAAGCTAGAAGAGTTAATTCATATGATGCTACAGGGAGAGCAGCCAACGAGTCCCCAAATATGTGGATATACCATTCTACTATTGCTTTATGCAGATGATGTGGTCTTCTTCTCTTACACAGCAGAGAATATGCAGCGGATGATGCACACCCTCCATAAATTTTGCATGGAGAGTGGTCTAACAGTTAATGTTAATAAGACCAAAATGATGGTGATAAAGACAATACAGCCAGCCAACATCCCAAGCATTATGTATGATAAGAAGGAAATCGAGAGGGTGCAAACTTTCAAATACTTGGGGATAGATGTACCATCTAACCATAGATGGGGAGATTGTGTTAAGAGGAGGATTGATGCAGGATGGGGTAAGTACTACCGCTTTGAAAATGACTGCAGAAACAATGACACCACGAGATGGGATATTAGGCGTGTGCTATTTGATGCGAATGTCATTCAAACAGTGCTTTACGGTGTGGAGGTATGGGGAGGCAGCATTTCAGCATGAAAATGGAATGACATTGAGAAATTGCAGAAGTCATTTCTCAAAAGGCATTTAGGAATTAAGTCCACCATACCATACTCAATCATGCTTCTTGAAACTGGTTGCAGACCCATTGAGCTGAGAGCACTGGAAAGAGTCTTCAAATATATAAAGAGGATTCAAGATATGCAAGCACATAGGCTACCAAAGAGGGCATGGGAGGCAAGCAAGAGACCTCAAAAAACAAACAAGAGCAAGATGCTATCATCTGGATGGGGGTATGACATTAAAGGCTGGTTCCAAAGATGGGAAGTTGCTTCTTACCTAGATGCAATGCCAAGGGAAGAGGAGAAAAGGACATTTTCTACAGCCTTTTTAGAAGCACTACACAGTAAATGGCAATCAGCCAAGAAAAGGACCAAATATGAATATTATTGTGAGAATATCAACCCCAACTATTGGACCACATACTCTCAGAAAGAGAACAAAGCACACAAATATATATGCACACCTATCTCTCTCAGGGCAAGAAGAAGCATCGCAATCATCCGAACTCAATCACACTCCCTAGAAGTGGAGAAAAAAGCATGGGAAGGAGTATCAAGGGAACAAAGACTCTGCCAGCTATGCAGCTTAGATGAAGTGGAAAATGAGGCACATGTTCTTTTGACATGTCCGCGATATGAGCATCTAAGAGAAGATTTCAGCAATGTCACGCAGCATCACAACAGTTTGGAGAGCTTGCTTTCCCATCCTCACCTCGCAGCCTTGGGCAATTACATTACCAAGGTCCTTGCATACAGTGAACAGGTAGCAACATGCTAGCTGTCCTCCACCCTTCTTCAAAGAAGGAGACTTTTTGTAACATTCCATTGGGTCCCATGGGTCGATTTCAGGCCCCCAGAGGATGATAATAATAGTTTCTTTCTTTCTTCTTTCTCTCTCATACTCACACACACAGAGGCAAGTTGCGCGCCCCAAGAGGTCTGTCAGATTGGATGGAGAACACGGTCAAAGCGAAGCAAGGATGCCCCTCTCACTGACACTTTTGGCTCTACTTTGATGAGATCACAACCTTCATTGACAACCTTGGAGGTGAGGTATTACCGGTCGCTGATTTTAAAATACAGATACTTTTATACAGTGATGACATAGTCCTTATATCCTCTCTAGCAGCAAGTCTCCAAAGGCACCTAGAGGTCTTTTGCATGGAGAGATACTTGACAGTCAACCTTGGCAAGACCAAGGTCATGACTTTCAATGGCTCAGGAGTAGTGCTCCATCGACATAGCTTCACTTACCGAAATTAGCCGATAGAGATTGTGCAATCCTACACATATCTTGAGGCGATTTCACAAGCCCAATTCTCACAATGATCTACCAGCCAAAGCACGGCTCACACGTGGCAAGGGGACCCAGCTCGACTAGAGCGACAGTGCTTCCAGGCACACTTCCAGCACTCTCCAACAATGGGATGGATTTTTGATACACTAGTGAGGCCAACAGCCATGTATGCGGCACCCTTCTGGGGGAGTGACGTGATTATGGGTTCTCTAATTAGTAATGATTCAGAGTAAGCCCTGAATCGCCTATCCGATAGCACATTAAAAAACAAGACCTTTCAAATTTTCCCCATTTCAAATAAAAGAACAAGTTCTTGGCTAGCATACCCGCATTTCTGGACCACGTCAACCCAAACTAGGAATCTTTGACGAATGAGACTCTCATAGTCCTTCGTGGGCATCCATGGATAGACATGTACCAATTGGTTGCCAAAAAAGAGAGGATATTTTTGTAAAAGATGCTGCTTATATTGGGAATCCATAAAATTTTCATACTAGCCTCTGTCTGCCTTATAGAAACCCTCAACAAAACAACCCTTAAGCAATTTCAGCACTGTGCCACATCCCCGGCATCGGGCAAACGTCCTGGAAAAACAACACGGCAGTTTGAGCGAAGCTCATTACAGGAGCATATAAGACCTGTCCAGGGACAACAACATGCAATTCTGGGACAAGCTAAACACCTCAAGCATTACTTATTTCAGAGAAGCCTTACTTAAAAGTATCAGCGAATGGCTGCTGCTCCGAATTGGTACATAATTCGGAATTTGCTGCAGCTAACACCTGCCTGCGCTAAAGGTCATTTCTTTGACATTGGACCAATTCCATCGAGGAGAAAACCACGACACGAAGACAACAAAAGACAGAGTAGCCAACTGTAGGCGATGAGAAAAGGAATATGACGACATACGTAGATATATGTATAAGTGAAATGGAGGCACAGAGTTAAGGCCTATAAAAAACGTATTTAAAACTGCAAAAAGGAAGCGATTAGAAAGGAGTAGCAAAGCTGAGAGGCGTATAAACAGGTACGCAATGGGCGAGCAAAATGGAGACAAAAGCCTGGAAAACAGACCAAAAAAACAGCAGCAAATTTATGAACAGTAGAGGAGAAAGCAACCAGGGCGGATTTAAGAACAAAGATGGCAATTCACCGCAGACCGAGGTCAAGGTTCCTAACCTTTTTCAACACATTAGCTACTATGCACACACCCAAACGCACCACGGGAGATAGGTAGGGGAAAAAGGCGCAGAGAAAGGCCAAACGAGTTGCAGCAGAAGGGAAATTCCCTGATGAAGAAGGCACGTAGGGGTTACGGACTGAGCATAGCTCTCTCTATGAGCAGTCTGAAGCGGTTAGACCAGGGCTGGGAGGCAACAGACGATCTCCACCATCTTTCTCTCTCTCTCTCTCTCTCTCTCTCTCTCTCTCTCTCTCATTTTCAGGTGCCCAGTGTACTACGAGATCCGAGGTTGCTACCACTGTCTCTTCAGAGACGGCTCCGGGCTCCTTTCCAGATTCCTCACCTACCCAGATCAAGGATGCCTCGCGGCCTTCATTCACGAGGGGGTCCAACACAAAGAGTACTTACTCAAGCGACAGGGCTTGGCCACACCATCAGACACCTCTCAGAGCAGGATCACAGAGTTCTTCCCATCAAGTGACATTGATCGTCCAGTCTCTAGCTGTAGACGTGACAAAGACCCCGACCCGACAACCGCAGCACAACACATGAGACATCGAGGAGACACACAGATCACTCTAGGAGACCTTCTGTCATTGTTTTTGTATCAGGTTTTCTTTCACTCTCACAGACCCATCGGTCTTCTAAAGACTCTAATAAAATTTATTTCTTTCTCTCTCTCTCTCTCTCTCTCTCTCTCTCTCTCTCTCTCTCACATGATTCAAGCTCTAAGGATGCTGGATTGTGTAGGTAATGCTCTTTCCCCAAACTCAAGGATGCACAAAATACAAATTTTGAGAAATTCCGAAACACGTTCCCCATGACATGTTACCATGTGACATTCGCAATGACGTAGAGGGTATGTGACCACATCATGTACCAAAGCCCCCAGAATATTTTCCCTTGGCAATATGCTAGAAGCAACCTAACATGTACCCCAATCTAAGGATTGGGATTTTTGAGGAATCAAGAGTGGCCTAGATCTAGACAATCTGTAAATGTCCCTGACCCCCATAAATGATATCGACCAAGACGGATCTAGAGGTTCATCAGATGAAATCAACTCAATATTTGAAAATAGAAACAAAGAGACAGGTTGTAGAAAAGCACTATCCAAACATTGTTGCTTTTAATTTGATGAACTACAAAGGGTCCTGCTGTTCAGCCACTTACTAGGGATCCTTCTGTAAAGCGAGGCGGTGGTCTCGTAAAATGCTGGTGTGGTTCAACAGTTTTCACAATTAATAAATCCCCTTCCTGTTAACAAAAAATGACCTGAAACATGAGGACACTCTGTGTAGATAATAGAAACACCAGGTGTCCTTACAAACATGCCAATCAAAGCACGCAGAAAAAAAAACATACTTGTCCCTAGTTTTTAGGATACCTTGAATGGGGGGAGAGATTCATTCTTCTGAATTACTTCATCATCACGGGCCGCTCCATCTTCCACCACGTCATCTTTGGTTACTGATGTCTGTTCTTGATCCTATGGGTATCAAAACAAAAGATTTAATCTTCATTAAAGACGTGCACACGCTCAGGAAAAACTGCATAGAACAAAGGAAAAAAAGGAATACAACCATAATACATGAAAAGTTTGAGCATCCGAAAAAGAAAATACAAATATGGTGAATGATACAGTGCCACTTAGGTGGCCTGCATAACATGGTTCTAGCATAATTCTCATCACGTTCATAATCCTTGACCCATGGCTTGGCACTTACAAGATACGTATACAGGTAATAAAGAGAGCATCAGTTCTTAGAATAAAGCAGAATATACTTGGACTCAATACAAGGACAGAGAGAGCGTATATCAATACTTTCCCTAGTACCTACAGGAAATTATATACTAGACCAATCATCTAAGTCATTATTGCTATTTCTAACATACCCAAAAACCAAGGCTTTAGAACATCTCAGCACTGCTGCACATTAGGGCAGCAAGGTGTACAACTAAGTACACTCTCGGACCTGTTCATTGCTGTATTTATTGATGATCTACAACAGCGCACCTCTGTCCGCTTGTGCACCTCCATTACCCAAGAGATGGGACAGAATTTTGTGAGCTTATTTGGCAAGTATTTGGTAAGTACATCTATTGAAACCAGCACTAGGGGCCCTGATTTTATTCTTTGACTACACCACAAGCTAATAAATGACATCAAGATGGCACGATGAAGCTAATGATTTATACTCCCCATGTTTCTTACCACATCCATCAATATGTGGCAAGACTATTTGTACCTCCTCCAATTGACTAGTATTAGACTAACTATATGAATGAATTGGCAAGTCAAGCCCTTTCTGAGTTGGCTGTGTAAGCCTAGAGATCTTTTTGCCCTTGTTCAGTAAAGAAGTATCACATGCATATTAAGTACTTGTCCTACAAAAACAGACGCACTAAAAATGTTGAAAGAAATTTGTTTTGATGTTCATGAATATCTAAATTAGATCTTTCCAATCCCATGTCGCATCTGCCCATCCCTACTCTAAATCCAACTATCATAAGCAAAGTATCAGGTTGGGTCCGTTTGCTCAGTGAAAAAAGTACACACAACTCAGCTTGTAGCCCCCGAATGGAGCAAATGAAGTTCCAATCCACACCTATATCATTCCTACTCTCAATGCGACTACTGCATAGCCAAGAAAAAAAAAATACGAAGCAAGAAACGTAAGGATGTCAAATCATTCAAGATATTCTTTTGGCCATAACTGACAATTTTACTGCAAATACAAGCCTTTAGAGAGACTTCAACCATAACCTCAATGAGCCTTGAATATTTTCAATCCATTCAAATGAAGAACACATATATCCTTAAGCAATCACTGCTTCAATTCAGATATTCCATTGTCATAAAAGCACCTGTATTGCTGCCAAAAACCCTTGAAAGGAAACGTCTGAGCTACTTGCTCGCAATTGAATGGCTTCATCTTCTGTCAAAAAGTCAATTCCAACCTGTTCCAAAACAAGCATACCAAATCAAAATTCGGCAAGAGCAAAGAGTACATAACAGCATGCTATGTGTTTATGTATACGTTTATGATGTGTGTGTGTGTGTGTGTGTGTGTGTGTGCTGGACTGCATATTAACTTTCAGAAATCAAATCTTCTAGCTTTGAAAGAAGCTGATTGGCATGCACTTCTCTGGCCCAATCACATTATTTCTTCCCATACTATTGTGAGGCACTTAGGGTATCCCATTGGCTGGAATATTACCCCGCAACAACAGCTCAAATGGGTGCTTCAAAAGATCAACAAGAAGCTGGAATACTGGCATCTATCCACTTGGCCTCTACACGTTCGACTTCAGATAGTCCAATCCATCGTTATGGCATATGTGCAATTTTATTTGCCTCTTCTTTCCTGGTCTCATAAGCATTTGGATTCCTATATGTCCCAGGCCATGGAGATATTTTGGAAAAGCAAATCTCACAAAAAGGCTTTGCGGCTACTTCCAATGCAGTCTGTTTGTTCACCTAAGACTCGTGGGGGGCTGAATATTCTCAATCTTCAGTTTCATATGTTGGCAAGAAAGAGTACTATGATTGCTGATTTTTTTCAGCAAAAACAGCCATGGGCCATAATGTTAGCAGCCATGTGTGGAAACATGACGTCCCATACATATGGACACTGGATTACGGATCACTGGGAAGCAGTCATGACCACATTTCAGGGGAAAATTCCTGGTTGTCCTCTTTCTACTGCTTTCATTCATGATTGGAAGAGAATTCTCTCTTATGCCAAATGGACAGGTGTTTCTTCTCATCATGGCAATTCCTTTCGCTTGGAAAGCATCCATTGGAGCAAGGTGTTTGAATCGCCCCTCGCTTTACAGGCACCTATTAAAGCGTATAATCTAATGAAATTGGGCATAAGATCGGTTGGAGATGTAGTGGATCAACAAGGTTACATGCTATCATTTCCACAAGCTTGCAGGACATTCCCTTTGGGTCTACATCACAGATCCATTTGGAGAATACTTACAACTATGTTGCAGCCATTTGCTCCTGTTCCTCCATTGTTTGCACAGGACAGATTATTGGACTGGAATCTGATCCCTCCATCCCTTGCTATCTGTTCGCTTTCAATGCACAATTTGACCTCCTCGATGGTCTACAGATTTCTTCTTCCATCGCCATGGATTGATAAGCATGCCAACACTCTTTGGAATTTGGATAGGCCTTTATCCTGGTGGCAATCACGACTCAAGAAAATTTGGAAAGCCAAATTGCCATTGAAACAGAGGCTTTTCTTCTGGAGATGTATAGTGGGAGCTTTTTCCATAGGGGTGAAATTGGCAGCACATCGCATTGCTTCCCCTTCCTGCCCCCGTTGCTCTCATCACCGTGAGACAGTTCCTCATCTATTATGGTCTTGCTCGCATTCCCGGATATTGATCACTCATGTCTCTCATTTGCTGCGGCTTCGGTTTCCCTCCATCAGACTCGGGAAACTCTTCTGGATGTTTGGATGCTTCTCATCTCAGATGTCTCCATTCCTCCTTTTCTTTCACTGGACTCGCTTTTGGGTACTATGGACCATTTTGACACAGAGATTGCATTCTAGGATGGGACAACAGTTTCCTCAGGCATATGCTTTCTTCAAAATGTCCCTCAAGCAATCTCTATATGATAGTTATGTTGCGAGGGACTTAGATGCTACTAGCCTTGAAGTGTTTTCTGACTGTTTTTGAGTTCTCTCATTAGGCTCTATCTCGGAGTCTAATGTCATGTACATTGATCTCATGTTAATAATATAGTTACTAGTTTTACACCAAAAAAAAAGTGTGTGTGTGTGTGTGTGTGTGTGTGTGTGTGTGATTGGAAGCACTAAGTGTGTATGTTTTTGCGGTGTGTGTGTGGTGCGCTTGCAGAGAGCAGCCTCTGTGGTGTCCCACCTCTACTCCCCCTGGGCCTTCAGACACCCTCCAGCCAGCCTACCCTGCAGACTCGACCTCAGCTTGAGCCCTTCTTGTGGGTTGTGCTCTTGATACAAAGGGATGAGTCAGAGATGTCTCTTGAACAATACATTCTATCTATCCTTGCTTTCTTCTGGAGGGGGCCCGATTGGTTGTTAGTCCAGGTGAAGGAAGTCTCTGCAAAGATGTCAATGAGTACCGTAGAATCTTTGAGGGCAGTCCAGGAAGAAAGTTCCCTGCCTCTTAGCGTGTTCCCTATACCATTCTATCTGTCTCCACGGGATTCTATCATGTTAAAGTCACCTAGTGAGATATAATTATTTTGAAGGATCTTTCCCTCCCAAAGAAGAGCTCATTCTCTCGTGGCATTAGGGGCGTAGATGGAGAAAATCTGACACCACAGAAGAGGATGAGAAAAGTCAACAACAATCACGAAGGACTCAATAACTGTACCAATAGTCCTAACGAACTATAACTAGGCCTACAAGACACACACCAAGGAATAAGTGGTACCTATGGATAGCCCATAGAATGGCCTACAAACCCCTCTCCATGGTATGGGCTGAAGTCTCTTCGACATGGCTCAGGATACCTAAATATCTAATGTCATGATTGCACATGTTCATCCTGTAGGGATATAGTAACCAATGATTGTCCACAGTACAACAGACCAAGTTACAAAAGATACTAAGTTTAAAGCTTGCAGAAAAGCTTCAAACCTAGGTCGAGGTAGAGCCTTCCTAAAAAGATCTCTCAAGTTGTCTTCCGTGGGAACATAAGACAATTGAATATCACCTGCTGATAATCACTCTCTGACATAGTGATAGTGAACCGCTTTGTGCGAGCATGGAAAATAGGATTCTCAACAACAAAAGCACTCTGACTATCAGTGAAGATGACGGTAGGAGCAGTCTGACATGCATAAAGATCTCCAAGTAGATTCCAAAGCCAAACACACTCCACTGTAGCTGTAAAGGCTGCTCTAAACTCAGCTTCACAGCTAGAAGTAGAAACTATACTCTGCTTCTTGCTGAACCAAGAAACGCATGAAGTACCAAGCATGAAACAATTGCCACTATGTGACACACGAGTGTCCGAAAAACCAGCCCAATCACTATCAGTGAATCCATGCATAACAAGTGAAGTATCACCCCATAAAGTAGGCCTAAATGCTGAGTGCCTTTAAGATATCTGAAGACACGCTTCACGACATGCCAATGGTGCGTAGATGGGCTATGCATATATATGCTCAGCTGTGAGACAGCATACTGTAGATTAGGCCTCGTATGGCGTAAGTAAATCAAACAACAAACTGTTTGCTGATAGAGAGTGACATCACATGTATTGCTACCATCCTCAGACGAGAAGTGAAAACCACGCTCTAATGGTGTGGATACCGGCTTGCAATCCTCAAACTGAAATCGCTGCAAAAGCTGTCCAATGTACTTGGATTGTGCATCCCACCACAACTTGTTAGGCAAATGTTTGCCTTTCAACATGCACCTGGCTATCTCCATCATTGATCTATTCTTCATTCAGCCATGGGATTCTATTGAGGAGTATCAGGTCCCGTGCATGAATAATGTATGCCACGTGAAGCCAAGAAAACAGCAAACTCCTTTGACATATATTCACCCCCCCTGTCTGTATTAAGGTGAGCAATGTGCAGCCCACTCTGATTCTCAGCCAAGGCAATAAACTGCTTAAAGTAGGAAGAAACTTCAGATTTGGATTTCAAGGCAAAAATCCAAGTGCACCTTGTGGACTGGTATAGGCTCAGCACTCCCCAGATCAGAATCTTTGGAATCTGCATATCTTGTAGTCTCCTGATCATGCGGGACTGCGGAACAGTGTCAAAGGTCTTCCGAAAGTCTACAAAACAAGCGTAGACTTTCTGGCGTCTCGACCTCACCTCCTCAATGATAGCCCTCAAAGGTGAAGATGTGGTCTAGAGTGGAGTGCTGTCTCCGAAAACCAACCTGCCCTAGAGCACGCTGCCCATGTGCCTTTGTATGGCTGTTCATCTCTCTCTCCAATATCGATCCATAGATCTTGGCCAGCGTGTGGCCAATCATGAGAGTGCGATAGTTTCCAATATCCATGGGGTCGCCCGCCTTGTGTATCGGTACTATGGTGGTGGTACTCCATGAGGTGGGAAGCCGTGACATATGGCATGGTTGAACATCTGTGCTAGTACCGGAGCCAAAACCTCCTGTCCATGATCAAAATGCTCAGTCTGTAGTCCCTCATGGCCATGTGCTCTCAAGTTATGAAGCCGGCTGAGTGCAGTCCGCACATTCTGTGCAGTGAACAAGTGGCAAGTGGTGTTTTTACTGATTTTTTTGCTCTTTGGACTGTCCACCACCTAAGGGCTGCCCATATCAAGTCTTTCTTGATTTGAATCTTGATTTTTGCAGGTCAGAGCTAGTTGGAGCAGAGGTATAGGGCTGGAGTCGAGGCATGAGGGGCCTAGAGCAGCGTTGAGCTTAAACAGTAGGTACAGGGGGGGGCCTAGTAGCCTGTGCGGCCTGCGCAGGCCCTTGTCGCATGCATTGCACTATAGCTGACAGAAGGCAAGGGTGGCTTGATAAAGAGGAGTAGCAGATGGTGGGGGGGCCGCAACAGGTGGCAGGGGTGGCCCGATGGCCTGTTACCAGACGCGCAGCAGCAGGGAGCCCATGCGAGGGCTGGGAGGCAGCCCACGGAGGCTGAGATTGGTCACACAGGCCCAATGGCCTGTTACCAACTGCGCAACAGCAGGGAGCCCACACGGGGGGGCTAGGAGGCAGCCCACGGGGGCCGAGGTTGATCGCGCATGGGTAGCAAGCAACCCGCGGGGGCCTAGAGGGGCTGAGGGAGGGAAGGGGCTGAGCGGGAGAGGCTGAGCGGAGGGGAGGCTGAGACTCTGGAAACCCCGAGAGAGAGAGAGAGAGAGAGAGAGAGAGAGAGAGAGAGTCTATTAATGTCCACGGGAGACCAACAGGTCTATAGGACAGCAAAAAACCATCTAGTACATCTGCTTCAAAAAACCATCTAGTACATCTGCTTTAGGGAGGGCACATGGCAGCTCCCAGGGAGTGCAAAAGCAACCCCAATTATTTAGAATACCTACATCATAGTCTGAAAAAGTAATCAGCCATACATCAGTTTAAGATTGAGAGTCTTTTGCTTTGGATTTAAACCCTTTGACTAGTGCTATGCTTTCACGATAAACTGCCCATTTTCCATCCTTCCTAGCAGCCCTGACTTTAGCTAATTCCGTTGCCTTGTTCTTCAATTGAGCTCGTGTAAGTTCCTCAGCTATCCATATCTTGGTCCCTTTCAACTTGTAAGATTGTCGAAGAAGCTTGATCCGTAAATCTCACGACTTAAGTGTAAGAATAGCATGTCCTTTGGAGTGCTAAATATTGGTTGCCCCATCATCATCATCATCATCATCAACAACCACCTTCCATTCAATATTAGGCATGGCTGCTTTGACATGTGCTAAAGTTTCATTGAAAGAGTCATCATCTTTGAACCATCCTTCAGGGAGCCCCCCCACTCTAATCTTCAATGCATTATCACGTCTGGCTTCGTGTTTTTTGATCTCCTCTTGGATATCAGTCTTGTTTGCCTTTGTGTGAAACTCCTCAATTACTTCTTTCTTGATTTATAGTACTTCAATATGGAGAGAAGTAGAAGTAGAAGTAGAATTTATCAGCGTCCTCGAGGGGCCAAAAATGACCCATGGGACCCGTCTCGATACAATGCAAAAGAGTCTCCTCAAGGAGAGGGGTCAAGAGTGTATGAGTTCCTGACGATAGGTAAAAAGACGAGTTGACAAAAGATCCCAATGCTACCGGAGAGGCAGTGGAGAGAACTGATGTCAACTGAGCGGAGTCCCCCAGTATCTGCTAGTAGTCCTCCCTGATATGTGCATATCGGGGGCACTATAGGGCTACATGTGCCTCCGTCTCAACTGTCTGCATGTCACAAAGGGTACAGACTCTAGCATGTCTAGGCTGGTGTATCCAAGCTCCCTGCTCAATGGCAAATGTATGAGATCTGGTACGGAACCTGGCAATGTTTCTACAATAAAGAAGGGGGATAGGTGTGCTAATATAAGACTGAGCATGAGTCTCTATGGAAATGTATGTAGACCAACATGTGGGATTTATGTTGTCTTGGTAATATTCCAGCTTTACCCTCTTTTCACTTGTCAACTAGTAATTCCGCAAAGTGCTCAGTAAAGATAATTGAAACTCTTGCATGTTGACCTTTTCAAGCGGCATGATCAAATATGCTTCCACTCTTCATCTACTGAACCATTTTCTTATGTCGGTTGCCCATCCTGTGCAGATGACCTTACTTTTGTAGTTCTTTTGAAGCTTTGTGCTGGCATTCCATGCTTTATGAGGCAGCCTATCAGGTTGCATTTGCTGCACCTCTATTAGGTATTGCATAACTCTGATCAATGCATGAAATTCAATCGGTCTCCTTCCTGTTTCCAACAGAAGTATTGAGTATGGAGTAGTGGGTTTGACACCAAGGTGTCTCCTTAGGAAAGCTTTTTGCATTTTCTCAATATCATTCCATGTAGAGGCTGAAATGCTGCCTCCCCATACTTCCACTCCATATAATACTGTCTGCACTACATATGCATCAAACAATATATTTCGAATTTTCCAGTTTCTAGTGTCGGTGTGCCTGCAATCATTCTCAAGCTGGTAGTACTTCCCCCAACCAGTGTCCATCCTTCTATGTATACATTGCCACCATCTAGGATCTGCCGGGATATCAACCCCTAAGTATTTGAAGGTGCTGACATACTCAATGATCTGTCCATCAAAGGTGATCTCAGGGGGATGTTCTGGCTGATTGGTACAGGCTGCCATCATCTTTGTTTTTCTGACATTTACTTGCAGCCCGCTTTCCCTACAAAAAGTCTTAAGCACTTGTAAAAGTTTGTGCATAGATTCCGGATCGTATGCAAAAAGAACAACATCATCTGCGTATAACAACAATAGCACTGTCCAAAGCCCCAATTGCGGTCCTTGCAACCCTTTCTCTACTGCAAATTCATTGATGAGTTCCTCTAGTTGGTCAATGCATATTCCGAACAAGGTAGGCGATAGAGGGAAGCCTTGCTTCACTCCCACATTGCTCTCAAATACATCAAACATACCTTGTGTTTGTTTGAGTCGGCATAATACCTTTTCATAGATGCGAGAGATGCCTACCCTTAAGGCCAAAGGGACTCCTATTTCTTGCATTCTCTTCCATAATCCTCCTCTTGGAACTGTGTCAAATGCTTTCTTGAAATCCACAAAACAACAAAATAGAGTGCATCCTCTCAGTCTGCATTCATCCATGAGGACCCTTAAGGTGATAAGGTGGTCGGCTGTCCAGTGCTCCTTGCGAAAGCCTGCCTGTCTAGTGGCTCTTTTCTGTGCCTCTTCTGCCCATGAGCTGATTTTCATTTCAAGCACTGTCTGAGCTCTCGAGTCACAGGCTCCAAGTCACGATCATGTCGAGGCCTCGTCTCGTGGGGGTCCGCCGAAAGAACTCCGTGATAGAGCTCTAACAGGGATCAGCCGAGGAAGAAGTCTGTTCCTGTCTCCGTGCTCAGAGTATTCTCTCACAATGTCTAAGTACCTCATGAATGAAACCTGCCAAACACTGCTGGTCTGGGTGGAAGAGGAAACGGGCCAAAATCCCATAGCTATCTCTAAAGAGGCAGTAGAAACACCCTTGGATCTCATAGTAAACAGGACACCTGAAGATGAAATGCTCCTTTGTCTCAACCTCCTGCATGTCACATAGTGTGCATATGCGCCTCTCCCTGAGTAACCGCTCTGCTCTGTCGCTCTCAATATGAAGTCTGTGTGAAGAGACCCGGAACTGTCCAAGAGAGATTCTCATCAAGTGGGGTAGGTGGCTCTGTGTTTATCCTGGTGGATCAATGAAACCCTCCGCTGTGATATGTAAGAAGTGATCTCTGTAGAAGCCCAACTTCACTGGAAGATCACTCGGGCCCAACCAAGTCCGGAATGTGTGTAGCTGTAGTAGATCCTCACGGATAACCTGATTGACCTCATGTGATAGGAGGGAAGAAAGGAGGCAGTCTATCCATGTGGAGCCCTAGTCCTTCAAACCATCTCTCTGTGCATGCATACCAGCACCTCTGATCCCTCACTGTTGCAAGTGCCATAGAAGAGGATAGAGATATCCATGGTAGCCTGCTACGCCCCGATGTGTAATCCCCATATTCCCTGACTCTCGGTACAGATATGTGATGACCTGATATTCCGTCAGCAGCAAGGATTCTGGTGCTACTTCATGGGGAGAATGCAAAGGGTCAGCCCCTAGAGGGAGAGATGCTACAGTGAAGTCAGTGATGCGAGATGTGAAGGCACGGGACCCCATGATGTTATCAACAACGCCGGAGCCTCCCCCATGTGGAAGGAATGTGAAACCACCTGAAGCGGGCCATCTGTCAAGACCATTATAGATCATGAGATCATGTATCCTCCCGAGGTCTAATGGGGCCTGCCCATAAGGATAGAATGGACCTCACCTGTGAGCCGAAACCCATAGCATACCTGCCTCCTCAAGGTCAATGTCTGGCAGTAGAGTGTAATCATCTCTGAAGTCGAGGAGTGGTACCTGACGGGCCTTTGTCCTCGTATTTAACTAGGAGAGGAATCGGGACAAAACCCAAAAAAAGAGGCAGTAGAAACGCCCTCGGATCTCATAGTAAACAAGACTCGTGAAGATGAAGTAGTCCCGTGCAAGAGTTCGAACCTCTCATAACACAAATGGGTCATTACCATGGTAGAATCAAGAGCAAACGCATCTGCATCTGCAAGTGCATCATCATCCAAACACCTGTCATATGCATCAAGTCTATAAAGACCTCTAGTCAATGTGCCAGTCAAGACCATGGTAAAGGCATGTGTAGCATCATACACTGCACACCTAACACCTCAAAAAGAACCTGATAGCCACATGTAGCTATGGCTGAAATAGAAATGAGGTTCGTCCAAATGCCTGGAACATAAAGCACATTCTCTAGAGTGACAATACTACCACAAGCTTTCACAGTATATGATGCATTATTGGCACATGTGACACTGCCCCCCTAAGATGTATGCTCTAATGAGCTGAATAACTTCCTATAGGAGGTGATGTGCTTGCTAGCACCACTATCAAAAAACCAGGCATCATGAACATCTGAAACTGCCAAGCAAGCATCATGAACATCGGGATTACAATGACATGTAACCAAGAAAGCCCAATGCTGGCCTTGTGCAAAATTAGCTGACTCATGTCGATCTTCTACACTACAAGACCAGACTCTTTCTTCTTCATTTCAATCCGCTTCTTGCATTCAAAAATCTCATGTCCAGGTTTCCTCCAATAGTTACATCCCTTCTTTTAATTATCCCCTGAAGAAGAGGCACCATGTAAATGATCAGCATGTGAATGAGGAGGTTTACCAACTGAAACCTTGCCTTTGCCTATGTTTTTATGCTGGGTAGCAGAGGCTTGATCACTAGCCATAGAAGCATTGTGATTTGCACGACTTTGCTCCTCCTGAAGAAGAGCAACCAGCTAGTCAAATGAGAAATGGTTGGCACTACCACCTGCAACCAACCGCAATGTAGCAAAGCCTTGATAAGAATCAGGTAACCCATCAAGGGTATTAGAAACAAGCTGAGAATCAGGTATAATCTCATCAATATTGGCCAATTGCTCTTTCAAATCCTTCACATTAGTGAGATAGGCATCCATGTTACCACCCTCTTCAAGCTTCAAGTCCTTCAACAGCTTGCGAAGATAGGCAACCCTCGCCTCATTCCGCACCTGATACAAGGATGCAAGTTGATCCTATGCTTGCTTAGTTGTCTAGCAAGACAGGATATGAGGGATAATAACCCGTTTCACTAAAAGAGCAATCAAGGCATGTACTTTGGCATCACGACCATTCCAGTGAATCTGCTCCTGTGTAGGAGGCAAAGTACCTGCAATAGTAGCTGCAGGTGCTCTAGAAGTAGCATTAGAACCATCACCTGAAGAAGCACCACAGGGTAGTTGTAGCACCAGAAGTGACAATACGTATAGGCCTGGCCTCTGAACCTGAAACAATATGCAATAAATTCTTGGCAACCAAAACATGCCCCATCATGTATGACCACATGGAATAATTGGTGCCATCAAGCTTGTCATCAGCCCCAAGCATTCCAAAAAGGTCATCTTTGTTGCTAGCCATTGATTCATATAGAAAAGTGTAGCAGCAGGGCTCAAATTCCTGTGGAAAAAGTCTCCCAAACATGCTGTAGCAAGCGCCAAACTGCTCCAAAAGCTGGCACACTTCACGAGGCAGCACCAAACTGCTCCGACCTGAAGAGAAATGCAGAAAAAACAGCTTCAAATGATTGGAAGACACTTTGAGGCAGAGCGAACTGCTTTAAAAGCCTGCTGCAGTTTTCGTGCAGGTCCGTACACAGTCGTACAGGTCCGCACAGTCATAAATGTTAGGTCCCGTACAGTCGTAAATGCAATGTACAGCCTTCAATGCTTCTGTCAATCGTCCGCACAGCTTTTATGAGCCTGTCAGCCGTCCGTACAACCTGTACGGACAGTACAGCTCACACGTGTGGAACCACTTGCAGAAAAAGGGTCCGTACAGATCTGCAGCAGGGTCCAAATGCTCCGAAATCAAGTTATCTATGCAGCAGGAGCTCCTGGAAGAAGTTTCTGGCGCCAAAAAAGCTTGGAGAAGCCATGAATGCTCACGTATGGAAGGAGCCTTAGGAAATCAACCGACCAGTAGGAAAAGCAGCAGTAATGCAAGAAAACGGGCCTCCAACAGCACCGGGGTGGCTGGAAATGGTTGTGGGGTAGAGCCTTGAGCTGCTCTAATACCACTATTGGCTGTGGCAGACAATCGAAGCTCAGAAATGAGTGATAGAAGAGAAAAATCGAGCTGCTTTATTGAAAATGCTGCTACAATGAGTGGAGGCTCAAGAGGGAGCCAATATAACAAAAACCTAGGGCTAAGTGCCCTAGCTAGACTAAGTGTCCGAACTAACCTAGGTCGCACATGTACTAACTGTACCAATAGTCCTTACTGACTATAACTAGGCCTACAAGGCACATACCAAGGAATAAGTGGCACCTATGGATAGCCCATAGAATGGCCTACAACACACGGTTCATATTCAGCACATACTATTTTGGTGATTTACTTTTCCGATCTCCCCCATTTTCCTTAGGGGTGTGAATATAAAAGAGGCAAGTACAAGGGGAAACGATAGTAATCTTCAAGTGAATAAAATATGAGTATATGATCAAATTAACTGGAACACAAAGCAGATGCATGTTTAGCAGAGGGAAAAACTGCAAATCAAATTCATCGCATAAGTCATGGGAAAATTGCAACCTCATTAAAGATAGCCTGCTCCATTTGGCATGCCATTGTCCGAGCCCAAATTAACGTGTATAAAGCAAGAGCATCTTCCTCCAATATAGTGCGTAATTGCGCTAATCAACACAAACAACCGACAACATTAGAACCTTTGCTTTAAAACTACAGACTCCCAAAAAAATCAAAAAACAGGAAACAGAAACAGAAACATTGAATAGACATGTCTCTACAAGTCATACAAATAACAACTCAACCACCATCGGAAAAAGGTAAATAGGAACTCAATACTAGTTATTAAATGTTGCCAAAACATTAGAGCCTTTGCTTCAAAACTTTCAGTCTCCAAAAGAAACAAAGGAAACAGGAAACATTCACAGAAACCCTCTAAAAGCCCTGCAAAAACGAACTCAACAATCATCACATCAACGAACAACATGGATGCAAGATAAATGAGAGAATAGAAAACATAAACAGGCCTCGTTCAAAGTCACAGAGCTACCAGACAAGCTACTAGACAAGCCTCTTTCAAACTCAGGCAGCTACCACATGGCATGCAAGAGCTAATAACTCAGCCAGTCAACCACAAGGAACAAGACTGATGATGGCATAGGACAAGGACACCCCGCGAAGCGAACAATGACCTTAGTCCTGGACACCAACAAGTCTTCCGCCATATGAAGACCTCTAATGCTGTAGAAATGAGCTGATGTCACACTGTATAAGTAGAGATGCGCTGGTTTATTAGCGTATATTCTTCCGAAAAAGCTATGTCTATTCCTAAACATACACTATCAACACAAATGCATAATGTAGGTGCAGGTCACAACTACGATGATGTATGCAGAAATCAAAATGTGTGTTCTTGTCACTTCTCAAATGTATGAGCAAACTCAACCATGACAAACGCTAGCATTCAAAGACTTCATGTGTCCAGCATAGTTCCTATCATGTCCTGACATGTAGCCTAAATCAAATGTCAGCCATGAGTAGTCTAAGCTCCATGTGGGATAAACTAGGTTCACTAGACCAGGGACACAGCCGACAGGTGTGACTGTGACACTTGTCCGACACAAAGACACACAGGAAACCACAAAGTACAATGGACCACGCATACTAACTGACATCACTGCTCTATCATGGATTTCATGCCTCTGCAGCCCCATCTACCACCAAAGCCTCTCTTTGCCCAGAACCTCTTGCTGATTCTCATCCACCTGATGGACTTAGTCCCTCAGACAGTATACAGAGGACCCCACAATGACACATCACCACAGTTCCCAACCTTTCCATGGGCTCAAACAACTTCATACTAGTGTTTATGTTTATGTTTTATTTGTCTTGACTGCAAATGCCCGTTTAGAGTCTCCACCCATTCAGCTCATTGTATCTAGCTTTTTCAAACTAATAGACCCTTCGGTCTTTAGAAGACTTTAATAAACTTTATTTCTTTCTCTCCTTTGGCCATCTTGATCCATTCTCACTCTCTTCTTTTGCTGTTTTTTGCTACAGGTTAATTGCAGAATTTTATGGTGGGGAGGACACAAGGCCCGTCACACCCTTCATGCCTCCCTGCCTTGAGAGGGCACCAGGAGGGGGACTTCCAAGGGGGAGAGATTGGACTGGAGGGGGAAAAGGCATGCAGAGGGATAGGTGAGTCACATACCCAATGCTAGGGGGGGCCCGAGAACGGGAGAGGCTGAGAAAGGAACGTCTAAGCAGGTGCAGATAAAGGGGGATCCACACCTTATAACAACCATGAGCTTGAGCGGGGGAGGCTCCGTGTAGCTAGCTGGGTGCAGCTAAGTACCACTCCACTACCCTAGACGGGCAATCCTCTGTCCCCAGCCACACCTAGCTAGGTGCATGGTGCCTCCCTTGCAGAAGCTCAGATGTTGAGAATGCTATAACTTCCATAAGAGAAAATGTTCCAAAAGTCCCTGGAGTCAGTTCTACGAGCTACGCTAGGGAGACACCGAGACCGTGAATCATTATGCCAATAAGTTCACTCAGGTGTTTATACAGTTGCAGTTGGAGAACAGTCAGAAGCTAAGCAAATTTCTCCATGGGCTGCGTACAAACATCCAGAGGTATGTCAGAAGTTTCAGGCTACGGGATTGTGAGTGTGCATAAAGATGGTAATGTCATATCGAAGGCGAAAGAATCACACTGAAGGTGATTGGTTACATTGTAGGTCGCATGGCCACACTTATGTGACAAAGCTATACTGCAGATAGCATGCATGGTGATCAGCCATGATAAGAGGTAGCCCTGAACTGTAAATAACCATGTGCATACGATTTATAGAAAATAACTGGCAAGGGTGTGAAGTCGTTACAAGAACACACACAAAGAAACTCATACTTGGATATCTTATTTCCTTTCATTTCATTTATTCAGGTGCATATGTTTACAAGCCACATGTAGTCGAGAAAAAGTAAAGGTTTTTGACAAGACAAAGAAATGTGTCCTCATACGATGCCTACAAGGATATGTAGACTAGAGATGCACCGCAATCTTCTTACATGAGGTCACAAGACTCATGTCTATACTCATGAGATCAAGTGGGAGTAGGTTCTAGATAGAGGGAGATATAGAATTCTTCATGGGAGGCGCCAGATGTTCAAACTGAAACCTCGAATTTCCAGCACGCTAGGAGGCTTCAAACGGTCTCTAGCACCCAAGCCATTTAGGGTACCGTCATTGCAACTTTTTGATGACAGGCTACATCATGCAGCTCACAAATATAGCCTCTAGGGAACAGTTGAGGATCCCATTAGTGAATCTTGGACTTCTTAGAGCGACATTAGAACTTCCAACGGGACTTCGATCAGCCCATATGGAGCTCATACTACTAATGACCAACACGTGAGAGAATTGAATTAGGTAGAAGATACTCCAAGGAATATTTTCTTTCATGTTGGCCCTCATTCTTGGAGCACGCTTAGTTTTCCCATGGGACTTTTTGTGGTCCAACATGCTTTTCTTGCCTTCTGCATAGGTCTCTCTCTCTCTCTCTCTCTCTCTCTCTCTCTCTCTCTCTCTCTCTCCCTCCCCCCCTACCACGATATACGCTTTGATCGCGATCACTCACCTACTTACTCTGGCCCTCTGTACATACTTCTCGCATATATTGACTTTATACCCCTATTAGAGGATCGCGTTGCCCTAGTCACTCGCTCACTACACGAGGCTACTCTTCACGCCTTCCCCCACACCACCCGCTCCACCTGCCCACCACCACCTAGGACTGTACCCTATAATAGCTGCTATGATGATGACTGTAAGGCTTTACGCCGTTAGCTCACATTCAAAACAAAAAATAGCCTTCCAAGCGAACCAGAGACGCTACGCGAGTACCGTTGTCTGGTACGTAGGAAGAAACTTGACTTCATGCGTCGGAACAAGGAGTAGCTACTAAACATTCTGTTCAGTAACAACTCTAAGGACTTCTGGCGGATATTTATAAGGGACACTCCCACCCACCACTCATTGACACTCAACTGTGGTTTGATTATGCACGCACGCTCTATGATATCCCAAATCAATCGGCCCCTAACCTATCACATATGCCACGCCCCACGTCTTGCACCCTCTTCACAAGGCGGGGATAGTAAAGGATGCCGTAATGAAACTTCATAATGGCCGAGCGAAGGATCATGAGGGACTATGCACTGAGTTCATTGCGTATGGGATTAACCTCCTAGCCCCGATCTTAGCCAAGCTATTTAATAAAGATGTTTGCTTGGGGTTTCCACGCACCTGGACCATCGACACTATCTCACCTATCCACAAGGCAGGGGATCCCATGAACCCGAACAACTACAGGACCATTATGATTGGACATGTAATGTCCAAGATTTATGCATCAGTACTTGATTCTGAGGTCAACAGATTTGCGCAATGTCGAGGACTCAGAGCAGCAGGACAGGCCATCAGTTTCAAGCAGGATCATGGAACCATGGACCATATTCTCGCGCTCAAATGTATCATTGAGGAGGCGAGGGCACGGAAGCAAAGGGTTTACTGTTGCTTTGTGGATTTTCGCAGACAGTTGACACCGTTCCGAGAGCCCGCCTCATACGATGCCTACAAGATTTGGGTTGCGACCAGGAGATCATCTGGGCTGTCATGGCACTTTATGAGCGAGTTTCAGCCAGGGTCCGAACAAGATCTGGATGGACAAACGAGATCGTGAGCACTATCGGGGTTAAACAAGGGTGCCCATTATCACCTACCTTGTTTGGCCTCTACATCGACAAGCTCGAGACAGTGATGCAAGCACAGGGTGCGGTAGGTTGCTCCCTCGCGGGCACGCTGATGCGGATATTACTCTACGTAGATGACGTGGCTCTCTTGTCCTCCTCAGCAGAGGGGCTCCAGAGACACCTTGACGCACTACAGTCCTTTTGCGAGTCTCATGATTTGAAGGTCAACTTGGATAAAACCAAGGTTATGATCTTCAATACATCTTGAGCCACCATGCGCAATGAGCATTTCACATTTGATGGGTCCCCTGTTGAGGTAGTTTCATCATACACTTATCTTGGGGTCATCTTTTCCGCACCCATCTTCACCACGAGACCTGCAATGCGTGCACGCCTGAGCAGAGGATATGCTTCATTGGCTAGGCTAGAGAGACAGTGCTTCCGCTCTCACTTTCAAGATCCACGGACCAAAGGGTTGCTTTTGGACTCCTTGGTCCGCCCAACAGGGATGTATGGCAGTCCATGTTGGGGGCCAGACTCGTCGGATACAGAGTGGGCTAGCGTGGAGAACTACAAAATCTCATGTTATCACGGATGATCCATGGTAAGCCATCCATCCCTCACCAGATCATTCAAGCGGAGTTTGGGTCACCCCCATTACAGCTAGATAATACATTTCAGGTCATTACATATCTGTACCGAGTCAGGGAGTATGGGGATTACACATCCGGGCGTAGCAGGATACTATGGCTAGCATTGTCCACTTCTATGGCACTTGCAGCAGGGGGGACCAGAGGTGCTGGTATGCACGCACAGAGAGATGGTTTGAAGGACTAGGGATTCACATGGACAAACTGCCTCCTTTGTAGTATAGCATGGATGCTCCTTTATCTCCCCTCCTATCACACAAGGTCAATCAGGTTATCCGTGAGGATCTACTACAGCTACACACATTCCGGACTTGGTTGGGCCCGAGTGATCTTCCAATGAAGCTTGGCTTCTACAGAGATCACTTCTTACATATCACAGCAGAGGATTTCATTGATCCACCAGGATACACACAGAGTCACCTACCCCACTCGATGAGGATCTCTCTTGGGCAGTTCCGAATCTCTTCACACAAACTTCGTATTGAGAGCGGCACAGCAGAGCCGTTACCCAAGGAGAGGCGCATATGCACACTATGTGACATGCAGGAGGTTGAGACAGAGGAGCATTTCATCTTCAAGTGTCCTGTTTACTATGAGATCCGAGGGCGTTTCTACTGCCTCTTCAGAGATATTTGGCCCGTTTCCTCTCCTATCCAGAGCAACGATGTTTGCTGGTTTCATTCATGAGGTGCTCAAACATCGACATAGGATACTCCGAGCATGCATGCCCAATGCATATTATTTGGACGCCAAAGGAAAGGACAATAAAGTACCATCAACATGAAGCACATCACCAACCAACTTAATCCCTTTGGACGAAATAAAATAAGAGCCTCGGGGGTCCTTTAAGGCAAGGGTTTCTTTCCAGGCTAAAAACATTTTAGAAACAAAAGGGCAACCTTTAACTCTGCCATCAATATAGGCCAGAATGAAGTCCCATTGAGTGGGATGCCAGTTCCCAAAAGCATGAGAAAGAAAGAAAGAAAGAAAGAAAAGAAAGTTTATTAAAGTCTTCGGAAGACCGATGGATCTATGAGACTCTGAAAAACCTGATACAATGAGTTGTGGTAGTGGAGCTACTAAACGAGCATCCATACCAATGCAGAATGCAAAAAAATGCAAAATGACAGTACTAATTCCTAAGTACAACATAGTCATATCTCCACTATATATATCAATCTCAGCATCATCCTCAACATCATCATAATCATCATCATCATCATCAGCAACAACAGGACATCAGGATGGATGAGGCTGTGGAAGTGGAGGAGGCATGAGGTCAGCAATAGAGCGTTGTCGCCCCCCCAAGGGTGTAGTCCTGGTACGTCTCCTGGTCGTAGCTTTGCGTCTGACCAAGGCCACTGTGACCCCAAGTATGATCTGTGACCAGGAGGGGATGTCCCCAAGTATGATCTGTGAGTCAGCCCTCTGTCTAAGCTATCAGGTCACAGGCTCCGAGTCACGATCATGTCGAGGCCTCGCCTCGTGGGGGTCTATGTGATCTGGCTGAAAGAACTCCATGATAGAGCTCTGAGAGGTATCAATCGAGGAAGAAGTCATCTCTTGTCTCCCTTATTGACCCCTTTGGCACTATCTTTCTCAGATGCTTCATAGTTTTTTAGCGGTACCAAAATTGGGGCTACGTATTGTCTTACTGATTGGACCTGATCGCTAGGGTTCTGCCGCTCATGCCCTATGCCTGGCTGATATCTCCATGGGCAGTTTAAACAGGGTTTTGATGCCTCCTACTTGAATATCTCATTAGGGAAATCAGATGCTAAATGATGGTGTAAAAGATTGCAGCAGCTTTAGTCCAGCAAACTTCCTCTTCCTTAGCAAGTTTTTTTATGGGGAGTGATGCTTGGCGTTATTCTATTTGGCCAACTTTTGGCACGTAGGCATATTGCTCTTGCTATCTGTCACAAATGTCTTACTCCGAGGGAATCCTTGCTCCATCTTTTCTAGCATTGCCCTGTCTCTCGTGACTTTCTACTCATTCTTCAACAGTGTCTCCAACCTCAGTTTCCTACACGACTTGTCCAGGTACTGCCGTGGCAGGAATCGAGAGTCTGAGGTCTTTCACGAACTCCGTCCAACTATAAAAAGGTGTCTCCTCATCTGCATCATAGAGATCTCTCTGCCACTTGAGCTATCAGGTGACCACCTCGCCTGTGAGGTGCATGGATGCTAGGATGCACCACTCATTGTCCTTCATAGGCATCATTGAAAAATAGCTTTCAAACTGATTGAGCCACGAAGTCAACACTAAGGATCCTTGCTTACCATCGTACCATGTGAAGTTGAGTTTCCCCAGAAAGGAAGGCTTGGCTGGAGGTGGAAGTCTCTCCGTTTCTTCCCCCCGCTGGTCGGAGTAGAGAAATGAGAAGCTACCGCTCCCGTTCTTCCTTCTCTTCTCGAGCGATACATTCTCGGAGCTCCTTGGCCTCCTGAGCCTCGTAGTCCCAGAGTTCCTTGGCTTCTTGAGCCTCTCGATCGATCGCATTTGTCTTTTGCTTCTCGAGCTGGCCTTTCGGCTTCTGGAGCTTCCCGATCACGTTCTTCTTTTGTTTCTTGAGCCTCCCGATCACGATGTACTTTTGCCTCCTAGCTCGCCTTTCGCGTTCCCTGGCAGCCTCCTCACGATCTTCCCGCATCTCCTGTAGCTCGGTCATGCGGGTGATGAAAGCCTCGAACTATTGTTGCTACGTCTCCATCATAGCCTGTAGCATGGTTGTCATGGCAGACATGGAAGTGTCTGCAAGATTTTGTGGTGGGGGTGGTGGTGGCAGTTGAGGCACTGAACCCTCATCCCTCTCGGTGTTGGACTGCACACTAGTGCTCCATGGTGTCGTTGCCCGATCTTGTCTGGACCATAAAGCAATAGAGATGCCCCTAAACTAACCCTCCCTATCTCAGGAAAGAAAACTGAAGCTCTGATACCAATGTAGCCGGAGATAGACTATCCTCTCTCTCTCCTGCTCAATACTATCTGTAACTACAAGATGATGCACTCAATACACAAAGTGATGCTATGGATGTGAGTGAGAGAATTAGAGGGAGAGGATGTAGTGGACCTCTAAAGAGGAAATAGATAGTATTGAATAATGAATGCCCAAAAGGGCTGAATACAAATGTATGAAGGGGCTGAAACCCTCACTGCAAAACTGGAACACTAGACTACCTAGAGGAGGTGAATCCTCACTAGATCCCTCAAGAGGCTAAGGCTACCTTGCCGGTCTGCTGCACGGAGGCCGGGCTCTGCTGCTCTAAAGGCTTGGGCTGTCCATCAGTCTAACCAAGGATTGTTCCTAAGGCCAGAGATGACCCCCCTAGCCGCAGGACCGTCAATGAGATTCTCAGGTGGACAGGCAGAGTCACCTGCGCAGGCAGTAGTAGCAGTCTCAGATCTCCTTGGTGGAGCCCTCCAGTGGGAAGTGGACGAAAGTGGAGCATAAGAAGAAACCAAACAAAAAGACTCTAAAGAACCGACGAAGGAGAGCCCATCTTAAAGCAAATGCGAAAGTGGAACGCGAGACAGCCTCTTAGTCTCAGGGAGACCAGACCATCGAGAAGGAGTCCGCCGCCCCGGCAGATACTATTGGGGAAGGGATCCAGGCCTGCAGACAGCCACTCAACCCATGATGCATGCGGGCCCCACTCGACGAACTGACAAACTCACTTCGGTGGTAGACCCAAGGCTCACAGGACAAATCCTAGAGACCGGCTCCGTTCTCATCCCAAACTACTACTTCAGAGTGACAAGCGACACTGTCCCTCCTCCCAACTTGACCCCTCTCCGCCACCACCAGCCACCTCACCTCCCGCCTCTGTTCTCCCTCCCCCCCCGCCCACTCGTCCAGCTGTTATCACATCAATTATTCTAGACTTGTTCGTGTGATTGTTTCTCCTCCAGTCTCAGAGGAGTAGTGGACTCCAGCGATGTTTGATGCCATGCTGGGTGATGATCAGTTTTATCGCACATGATGGACGAGTGGATGAGTCCGCAGGTTATCTATGGCTCGCCCATGGTGCCAGTGGTGCATCCATGTACTGAAAGGGGGGAAGTCTGTCCATCTGGATGCCGTGACTCCAAACCATGTGGATACCCATGCGTACCATGCTGTATCAACACCACTCTATGCTAGTCGCCTGGAAGACTCCAATGCCAGCCTCGAAAACCTCCACTGGGGTAAGGCCTAGACTTAGTGGAGGAAAGTCATTGTCTTAGACTGAGAGAGAGAGAGAGAGAGAGAGAGAGAGAGAGAGAGAGAGAGATTAACGTCCACGGGAGGCCTCGCGGGCCTATGGAACAAAGTACACACAAAAGCGAACTCATACAAGTCTCAATGGGCCAAAGCAAAGGGCACGCTGGGACCCTTGTTGAGTACTAATCTATGCTAACAAAGTCATAATCATGAATAGAAATAGTCAATTGCAACTGCATAGTGGGCCAAATCAATCTATCCAGTATCAGGAACAAACTCAAAAACAAGTCAATATCGGCACTGGGACTCAGAAAAGAATTAGAAACCGAAGCTTGGTACAGTGATGGCTCTCTGGTGGGCTGCGAAGATGTCTCGTATTTGTGTCTGTCGAGTTGTCTCGCGCTGCAATGGGGGGCGCGATCTCCTCACTCTCTGGACTCTCTAAGCTATTTCCACAGTGACCCCTCGTCTCTGTCGATTCCTCCTAAGGAAAAGCTATGATAGGTCCGACCTCAAGAGAGTGTACTCGGGCGACTCTCTGTCGCGCATGTGGTCTCTACGTCCCTCTCTCGGTGGTACTATGCCGGCTGCTCATCCAAACTACTCTCATGTCGGCTAGCTGCTCCTCCTCCACTCCACTGTGTCCTGGCACTGACTCAAATGTATAGAAGTCTGTGACGCGTCGCTATGCCCAATCATCCTCTATATCCTGTGGTGGTCTGGCCATCTCCTGCTGCTCTCTTATCTGTCGCAGAAGTCTCCCTGTGCCGATGCATCTCCATCAGATAAAGCCCGATACAAACTTGGTCATGGAAATGGATCAATCGTGGCAAAGGGCCGAAACCACACCCCTCCCAGTAGACACAGTGGTTGCGCCCCCAGATCTCGTAGTAGGATGGGCAAACACAAAGAAAATGCTCCTCTATCTCACCGCCCCCAGCGTACATAGCCTGCAAACCCGCTGCTCTTTGGGTATACCTGCTCCTCTCCCTGCCTCGATCCTCAGCTAATGGGACGAAACCTTTATCTGACCAATGGCAATCCTTAGTGCATGGGAGACTCCTCTGTCCTCGAGATACTGGAGTCTGATGATGAATCCGTCCTCTTAGACTCTCAAGAAGTGGTCGCGATAAAAATGGGTCTTGGTGGGGAGCTCTTGGTCCTCCCCCCAAGTCTGGGATGTATGAAGCTAGAGGAGGTCTAACCGTATGATACGGTTGATCTCATCCGCAGATCGACTCAGGAGGCGCATCAATGCTGTACTGAAAGGGGGGAAGCCTGTCCATCTGGATACCGTGCCTGGCAAACCAAGTGGATGTGCATGCATACCATGTGTTTGCCCCGCTCTCTGCTAGTCGTTTGCATGACTCTAGGGCCAACCTCGAAAGTCTCCAGTAGGTAAGTCCCAGACTCTGTGGATGAAAGTCACTATCTTCACACACACACACACACACACACAGAAGATAGATATATTAACGTCTTCACAAGCCCTCGCGAGACTATGAGACAAAGCGCACACATCAAAAGGGTAAACACCAAACATTAGTTATAGACTGTGAGTCTCTTGGAAGTGCATATACCACCCCCAAAGTTATTATAGATTAGCTACATAAAACTAAGTCAAATAATTAGCTTGTATTACATCGGTTTAAGACTGAGAGTCCTTGGGTTTGGCTTTAAAAGTCTTTGATAAGTGCTTTTCCATCTCAATAGACAGCCCGTTTTCCTTCTTTGCGAGCGTCCTTCACTTTGTTCAGTTCTGTGGGCTTCATCTTGAGCTGAGTTGGGGTGAGCTCCTCCGATATCCACACCTTGGTACCTCTCAACTTATTTGTTTGCATAAGGTACCTCTCAACTTATTTGTTCTTGCCTTCTTGTCATTAAATACCACTTTAGCTTGTATCCCAATAGGAGCCAGAATGGCTATGTCCTTTACATCCCACTCAATCTGAGGGGTTGCTGCTATAAGAGAGAGAGAGAGAGAGAGAGAGAGAGGGGGGGGGGGGCCACAAGTCTATGGGACAACAATAACCCCTCTAGTACATCTTCTTAGGGAGGGCACATGGCAGCTCCTAAGGAGTGCAACAAACAACTCCAGTTATTTAGAGTACCTATACAATAGTTTGAAAAAAAAACAGCCATACATCAGTTTAAGACTGAGAGTCTTTTGGTTTGGATTTAATGCCTTAATAAGTGCTATGCCCTGACGGTATACTGACATTTTTCATCTTTCCTAGCAACCTTGACCTTGGCTAATTCTGTTGCCTTATTTTTCAATTGAGTTTGTGTGAGTTCCTCGGCTATCCATACCTGGGTACCTTTCAGTTGTAAGATTGTCGAAGATGCTTGATCTGTAAATCTCGTGAGTTAACCATAATGATAGCATGTCCTCTAGAGTGCAAAATACTTGCTTCTTCTTCATCATAATCATTGTCCAGCCTCCATTCAATGCTAGGCATCGCTGCTTTGACATGTGCTAAAGTATCATTGAAAGAGTCTCCTCTTTGTACCACCCTTCAGGGAGCCCCCCTATTCTAATCTTCGTTGCATTGTTACATCCAGATTCGTGTTCCTTAATCTCTTCCTGGCTATCCATTTCACTTACCTTTGTATCAACCTCCACAATCACTTCTTTTGTAATTGTTTCAGTGTGAACAAGATCGCTAGCTGTAGAGACTACTTGGGGGGTACGGGGAGAACCCGTGCACGCCTTCGTTACTCATCTTTTACTGTCTGCTTGCCAGATCCTTCAAGAACCTGAAGTTTCACTATCACAGCTGCCAACTGCATCTTCAACTCTCTCACATCTTGCTACAGGTAAAAATATCTTCATGTGTGCCAATCATAGATCGGCTCGGATCTTCTCGGTAGAATGTCTGTGCATACAGAGAGGGTATCATGGCTGCAACTGTAGAACATCGAGTTCTGCTGACTGGAGTTACTAGAGTTGAGTAGGATTTCGAAGAGAGACTAGGCCATTCCATGCTGGCCATATCTGAGGTTACCCCAAGATGAAACCAAACCGCAGGCTGGCCTAGGGGTTCAGCCCAGCTCGGGGTTCGGAAAAGAGGAAGCAACCTGCAACCTGAGCCGAACTGTTGACTGGAGCGTTGAATTGGGAGTACTTGTAGACTGCGACCTGGTCAAACCTGGTTGAAGCTACTGGAAGCACAAGTTAGGGTTGGTTGGCGGTGTGCACGATTGGAGTTTGCTGACTTGCCTACTTATCCTGCTCATTAAAAGGTGTTTTGTTATTTAAATAAACTGGTCTTCCACAAACAATCCTTCAAACAAAGAATGGCAAATGAATCGCCACTTTAGGTTACTATTTTCTAGAGCTCATTCCCTGAGCGATCTCTAAAAGCCTCAAATGTTGTTTACAAAGACCCCAACCATCAAGCACAATTGGCATCAGAAGAAAAGTCAAAGACTCCTTATTTAGTATTAGAAAAAACAACTTCATCATCCCAACCCATCAGGTAACCCAGGGCTAAACATTTTTTTGCTTCAATTAGAAAATTTGCATTTAATTCTGCAGAAGCCCCCACAAATCACTACAATTGTTGACCACAATTATGCTTCAACTAACCTTGCCACTAAGCACAGCGCACTGCACACAAAGTTCACCCACTACTTCAACATACAGGCCTAGCACAAGGATACAAAACCTAAAATCATGTCATAAAGCTTGCGATTCGAAAGAACTTACAAGGCAGCCGGTTGACATCAGTTGGTCTGATGGCTTCATGAGCCTCTTGAGCATTTTTCACCTTCGAGACAAATTGCCGAGGTTGTGCGGGGACATATTGATCTCCATACCTATACACATAAATTTATTGTTATAACAAAGGACGCGATTCACAAAGAAAGCATGGAATGCAACAAGCAAAAAACAAATATTAAAGTCATGCTAATCTTTGAAATCAAATTCAACCCCTTTTTTTTACATTTGTTTGTCTTTTCATAATTTGTTTGTCTCTATCGTATACCTTTCTATTCAGAATCCTATACAATTCATCACCAGGAATTCTTTGGCTGATAACATGTGGTGGATAACCTATACAATTCCTCTAATCGAGTAGAAAGACTTCACATGAGCAGAGTCTGATGACCTGGAGAAATAGCAGAGCACATATATCTCCTTGCGAAGAGCTTTTCTAGAGTGGACTGTTCAGCCAAAGACAAAAAGAATCATCTAATGTACTCGCCCCTCAGAGTAAAAGGAAGTTTCAGGTTCCATTCATCAATTCTGATGATCACCTGGAAGGATGCTGCCTTGCAGAACCATGTCCTGACACATGCCCTATGAGTCTCTTTACTTAAAATGGGATTCCAATCACTTAAAGATCATTAAATGAGTGGGTCGACAAGTTGATATACATATACCTTCATAAGATTGAATATATCCAATCTTACAAGAAGGAGCACAATTGGCAGCAAACTTCTACAATCTGTGCCATACAAGACTAGTACTGGCAGGCAACATTGTGTTCTGGAAGGGCAACAAGGCCTTCCTCCTCACCCTCTTCCTCAACATCCTACTCCTCCAAGGTGTCGCCCTCTAGCTCTTACTTGTCCTCTGTGTTTGCACAGTTTGAACAGTTTACATAGTAGGAGGATCCTCTTCACATGGAGTAGAATCAGGAACAACATCATAGGTCCTTTTTGAAGCATGCTCCTCATATCCCTTGTCTCCTAAGCAGTTGACATTTTATACTTACAGTGGCTCCAATTTCTTTCAGCACCTTCAAAGAATTTAAAGCGTTGATTGAAAAGCAGATTTGGCAACAAGAACATAAAAGTCCTCTGATGCAACAATGGAGGTGAGTGCAAAGCAGATGATTCCAATGCATTTTGTAGGCATTGTGGAATCAAAACACAGTTCACTTGAGCTGGGTTAAAACCGCGCAATCCCAAGTTAATGAGCCCATTTCTCCCTGGTCTGCAAATTTTGAAACTTGATATTGGAGACTTCTCCCTTCTCCTTACAACCTAAAAGCAGACTGGTAAAGAATTCAACAAAGAAAGATCACTGCAACCTTCAACACACTTTGCTTAACAACTCTTAAATACCTTATTTCTAAAATAACTGTCTTCTATTCAATGCCAGAAGGAACTTCTTCCTTGTACAAAGTTAATACCAGGACAAGTTGCTCATCTTTTATGTGCAGGCCCACAATTTTGAAAAACGTTGGTAACAAGATTCTACCCAAAAGTAAGGTTTTTCTATTTAAGAAGACATTGGACGAACAAATATACAGCTGCAAGTCGCCTTCATTTCTCAGCAGGAGGATGTAGGGATTCAAAACACCTTGGAAGAATCTCTGCCTTCAAGAAAAAGTGAATCCTACAAAGCCAGCTTGCTATCCTTTTAACACGACGTACTCCTTGTTTTAACAGCACACCACTTATAGGATACCCCTTTCATATCATGATTAGCCGAATTCCGACATGGCTATCTCAATGGCTAAGCTGTCAGATCACATTGAGACCTCTACGATAGCACTTCTGAAGCTCAAAGAATTAACGCCATGGCCTGTAGAAGTATGCACTTTGCAGAAGCCAAGTAGAGGACTTTTGACAATCAACAGCTAATCATCCCTGGGCCAAGCAAAGTACCTTTTAGCAGCAAGTGTACGGATGTCTTGTACTGCCTCCTTTGAAAGCTGCATGAATAGAATATAGATCTTAGGAAAGATGTATCTTGAAAATTCATCTATATCTAAAAGAAGACAAAAATGATGCGACATGGACCTGACCTTCAGCAGGAACATGAGACTCGAGAGTCACACTATTAAATGCACACTTTAACCAGAAACCTGTCATGCCTCTAACCCAAACAAATACCGTGACTTCACAAGTAAATGCATTTTGCTTCCCATTGCTGGCTTTTGTCTCCTAAGTTCAATATAATGGCGTTAAATGGTACTAAAGAAGAACAAATTTTCTGACACAAGTGTATAACTCTAATGAAGGTCAGAGCTTGGACCCACAATAGAAAGATAAGATGGGAGAAGGCAGCAGAGTTTGAAATTTGGAAAAGGAATGAGAGACAGAAGATACAAAAGGCTAGGCAAAAGAGGTGGAGAGCTCCACAACTCTTTTGTACTGTTCAAGAGACGATCGACATCAAAAGAAGTCAATAAAAAAAGAGATGACAGCAGAACAGGACAACAAAAGTGAACAAAGTTCATGCTCATGAAGAAATCACAAGTCAGGGCTTCATTGCCCTTTCTAATCTCCTGCTCAATTACATCGACACCTGATGATTTCCTTTCAAATGTTGTAAGGTTGTGCCTAGGATCAACAAAAAAGTTGTCTGTCACTTCTCTATTTGCACGACGCTGCCAATAGTCACGTCATCTGTTGCTTGCATGTCTAAGTATCTGAGCTGGAATCCACCAGTGCTATTGTTGCCGCTTATGCAGGTCTTCACCTGTTTCTTCTTTGCAGGTGAACCTTCACGTATTGCCTTGAACCTATGCGCCAACCTATTTAGGTCAATCTGCTGCAGCAGATATTCCTTGCAGATCTTAGACGATTCTGCCTTTTAGAGCACCCACACCTTGTGTGGGTGACTTCTTCCAGTAAACACTGCGCATCAGGGGAGACCTCTAGGGTCTCGAATACCCTGGATGGCTGTGTGTACAGGAATGCTGTAGAAGATTTCCCTAGCACAGGATATTCATAGGTCTACAGCAAGCTGTGCTCTGATACCATGAAAGAAAACAGGAAATGGGAAGCCTGCTAGACTGCACACATAGGTACGAATAGATGCACGCACATAATTGCTGCAAACTGAAATGAGAACAATAGCTGGAATGAAAGCAAACAACTGAAATAATGCAGCAACTGAACCGTAAATGCACAATGAGCCCCAAAATATAGCGAAGATATATATTAACATCTTCGAGGGCCTATGAGAAGAAGGTCACTCATACAAGCCACTATGGGCTGAGGCAAAGGGCTTGCTAGGGCCCTTGCTGAGTTTTACACAAAAAAATCTCAGAAAACTCAGACCTAAAAACTCGTACTCCAAGAAGCTTGCTAAGAAGCTTCCAAGTGGCTTGGTAAGAGGCTTCCAAGAAGCCAGACCTTCAGCCCCCATCATATGTGGCAAGTGTAACCCATCAAAATGCATCAAACACATGCACTAGATGGAATAGTTACATCTCATTGGCTGCCCTAGCGTAAGTGAGATGATGAGTGACAGTCACAAGATAGACCAATAGAATGGTAAACCGTGCCCTTCATCCATGATGGATGTATGTGGAGGCTTGCCCCATCACGTGGCAACTTAAAAATTTCTAACCCACGTCATGACATAACCTCATGGATGTCCTACCCTAGGACCTAAGGTCTACCTACCACTCTTTTTTCGCTTTTATTAATTGTAACCCAAAATTACTCCAAGGGCAATTTAGTGAACTAAGTCCTTAGTTGCTTATGTTTTCGAACAAGAAGATTGTAAGCACAATTGCGGCCAAACAAGGTTATGCTCTATCATCGACCTTGTTTGGCCTATACAATGATGAGCTCGAGTCCTTCATCACAGCATTAGGAGAAGCAGGTTGACCCTTAGCTACATCTTTGATCCTAATTCTACTAGAAATAGATGATGCCGTTCTACTCTCCTCGTCGGATGAGGGTCTCCGACAACACTTGGATGCACTCCTGGTAGACCAAGGTCATGATCTTCAACACTTCTCACGTAGTCGCACATCAAGAGAAGTTCACCTTCATCAAGGCACCAGTGGAGATTGTTGCATCTTATACATCCTTGGACGTCCTTTTCTCAAGCCCGTTGAGCAAAGGGTATGCTCCACTTGCCAAACTCGATTGTCAATGCTTTCACTCCCATTTCCACAACCCTAGAACCAAGGCCCTTCCTTTTGACTCGCTTGTTCGTCCAACTAGGACATAGGAACGTACCTCTGTCTATTTGAGACAGATTGGTCCCACTTACAGACTACAAGTCCTGCTTCTTGCTTGGATGATCCATAGAAAGTCATCGGTCCCACATCACATTCTATTAGGAGAGTTCGGGGCTACCCCTCTACAACTTAATGCAGCATTTAAGGTGGTCACATATCTTCATAGTGTCAGGGCTTCCACAACATGACATCCTGAATATGCAAATTATTGTGGCAGTCCTTGGCCTCACCAATAACACTAGAGGTACAGCTATATAGACTTCGTGGGAAGACCATGGATGAATACAAGAAAGGTGGTACAAAAATGGGGAAAGCAACCAATTAGCATGGTTTAGGGAATCACTATAGATGTGAACTCCAGTGACCTATTGCCCAAGCATGATCAACTACGAAGTTTCGTGACACTCTCCCCAAATCCCCTCAACATTTAAGGATTTTAGTGGTCAGAATAGAAGTGCTCGGTGAAGAGGAAATCTTCAATTGCAAGATTAGAATAGGTGGTTGGACTCATTGGAGAAAGATATCCTTAGATAAAATGAATCTTGCATAACCCCAATGCTACTCCACACGTTCAAGACTTGGCTAGCACATCATGATCTTTCCGTAAACTCAGCTTCTACAAAGATCATTGCCTGCACATCTCGGATGAGTTTTACCGCACCACCAGACTATAGTCAGATCCATCTTCCACGAGCACTAAGGATCATGATTGGGCAATTCCGAGTGACATTCTCATCGGCTACATATTGCAAGCCATGTGAGAGACAGCTATGCACTTTATGTGATATGCAAGAGATCTTTCTTGGCCCATCCTAATCAACACACATTGCAATTTTCCTCCTCAAGGCACAGTGACATAAAGATCATATACCTTTGTAAGACTAGAATAAGTCCAATCATACAAATTTAGATTTTTTCTTGTTCTAAAGATCAAAAATCTACACAAAAAATAAAAGAGAAAATAAAAGAGAATATGAAAGAGAAGAAAAAAGAGGTAAACAAAAACTTTTAAGAAAAATAAAAGGAGGACATACTTAGCAAGCAAAGCAACACTTATGTCGTCATCAGTGCCCAAGCATAAGCAGCTATACTGGGTTTCTAAAGACCCGCGGAGTCTCTTGAGCATAAAGATCAGCTCATGTAGGCAATGCAACCCCACAGATCCTACCTAGTAAGCTTTTAGATGCCGAAAGAGGTTCAAATGCAAACCCTAGATTTGGTGGATCATGCAAGCATCTGTTGGACTCAGATTCAATCATTAACCTTTTAGGGGAATGCCTAGAAACGTAACAAACAAATATGAATTTCAAAATGGTGAATCTAACCCCATGCATCACTCCGCCCCAATGAAATAGGAGGAATCATCTTTACAATCACATTTGTCACTTGTGAAAGAGTGAGGACTACCTATTGAAATAAGAGGACTCGTCTTTAAAATATCATTTGTATTGGTGAAAATGCCCAAGCTGTTTGAGTCTAATGTAGCCTTGTTGGGAAAACCATGGATGACTACAAGAAAGGTCGTAGAAAACTTGGGAAAGCAAATAGTAAGCACGGTTCAGGGAATCACTATAGATGTGAACTCCAATAACCTATTGCCCACCACCATGGGCTCGAAAGAATCATCATTTCGCAACACACTCCTTGACTTCCCTCAGAATTTGGGGAGTTTAGTGCAGAGCGAAGAGGACTTCAAAGATCGCACACAAGTCCCGAGAGAGAGGTGTCATAGACGCCAACGGCAAATCTCAGACTTCTTCTATAGACATCAAGATTCCCATTGGGATCCCACCCGGGCCACACAAACTTCAAAGATCAAACTGCCATGACGGATGCAAGATGTAACCATACAGCGTAAGTTCACACCATAAGCAATTCTTTATCCAATAAAAGCATACATACAAGAGCAGAAAGGGGGAGGGGGACGCGCGCCAAGGGGGGGGGGGATTGGGGAGGTCACAAAATCATAAAAGTCTTTTTTTAATCAAGGGTTCTCATTATGTGAATCTTTCAACATTTGAATTTGGCAGATTAGTGCTTCAACCTGTTTGGAAAGCCACACCTACCTTAGCAGAGCCTTGGAGCACTCTACTAAGGTCACCTTTTATTCCAAGCCCTTTTTCATGCCTCATGATGGGCGGCAGCAAACTCCACCTGCAACAACTCTAGTCAATGTCCGACTCAACATCATTTATACTGTGTGCTTGATTGCGGAGTAGGGTAACGAGGTCTCCAAGAAAGTTATGAGCATCGTCACATTTTGGCAAGCCTTGGCCTACATGTAGATCTCACTGCAACTATCTCAAAGAGCGACCCTCCCAAAGCCAACCCCTCCCCTCCTTGCCCGGATCAATGACTCATCCCATCCAAACCCATCCCTCCATGTTGATCCTCTACACTCAATTGCCTCATCAACAATCTGTAACTACTAGACCCCTCCCAAGAGTATGCTACAAAAGACCCAATAGGGCATGCCCTACCATCCCCCATCCTCGCACTTCAAAGAATGATAAGCCAAGCAAAAGGCCCCTAAGTGTAACCCCATCTTAGAATACCGACACATCCAATGACAACTATGGCATCTGCTACCCTCATTGAAGATCCACTCCTAAGGCCTCCAAAATAACTGTGTCCACTTCCTTGGTCCCGCAAGCTGCCCCCCTCATATGCATCAAAATTTTAATGGCTCTTCCAGCAGGTGTGGAAGACGACTCCATACACCCATGGATCTCACAGGCCCACTAGCCCACTACAGCCAATTGATACATGTCCTATGTCGCTTCTCTGCGTGTGATATGCGGGGCTGACAAGTCTTTGTTGAAGCAAGAGCTTCCAGATAAATTGTGCGCGCGCGTGTAGGCAGGCCATCATTAGTGTACACACAATCCTAGAGTTTGACATTGAAGAATCAGCCTGCCCGAAAGGACTACAAGCTCATCATTGTTTCAATTAAGCACCACTCCAAAAGCCAAGCAGTTCACCCCCGATAGTGCCTCAGCCTCTCAAGGCTACCACTTGATCCCTCCAGAAAGAGAGTCATGTGATCCCCAAACTCTAAATCTAACAGCTCATCTTCCTAGTAGATAGAGAGGCGCATCCTTGCTAAGCATGCACCCTGTGAGCAAAAGGAAATACCCTATGGCCTTTGCCACAAAAAGGAACGAGAAGTGCGGCAGTGGGAAGCTTTGCCTCAACGAGAACATTTGAGCAGAGGCCTTTTCCATGTGAGTTGCAATGAGCAGCTAGCTAGAATAGCCTTCATACAATGTGAAAATTCCACTAACCCAACGTGCTAAAAAACCCACACATTGCATTGACCAATCTAGAAAGGCACAATCAAATATGTCATATGCCTTCTCAAAATCTAGAAGGAAAATCACAGGACGTTGTCTCTCATGCCGACTCTATGGCCTCCCAAAAAATAAATATGTCGTCCACGATGCTCCTCTACTTACCATGTTTATAATGTACATGTCGTGTAGAATATATGCAGAAGTGGTGTTGGGAGCCATGTCCACAACAGTAATCAGCCTCCACTCACAAAATGTTGGTCATGTTACCACGTCTAGGAATCACGCAAATCCATCCCCACAAGAGGGATCATGCATCTGTCCTAAATCAAAGATCTAGAAAGAAGAGAAGGATGCTTAATACGTCACAATAATGAGTAAATTATAAAAATAAAATCAAAGAAAAAGAAGACAAGTGATAAACTATCCTCCCACACGTTTTTGCATCAAGAGGTGCCTTCTAGGACTCATGCATCTCCTTCATGAAAGTGGCCTCCAATTGATGCATCATGAGAGGAGATGATTGAGGGACGAGATCTCCACCTAAGGGGTGGCCTCGTCTATGTGGAACAACTATCTATACAGCGAAAGAGGTAGTCATCTCCAAGATCTCCCTCTCGTCTGGGTGAATCTAGCATGCCTCAAGCACTACAACTTAGTCCCCGACAGTGAAAACGTGTCTAGACTCTAGAAGAATTGGTGTCACATTTTGTCTCCATGTCGCACCCAGCAGAACTGCAAGAAGTCAAAAGAGTATTCTACTCGTCAAACATTTGTACCTAGAGCCCCAGTCTAGCATGCCATAGAGAGTCAGGATCTTGTACCAAAAGCATCTCAACATAGGCAAGGTCTCACATGAGGGCTTGCTCTCTCACCAAGGGCCTACCTATGATTGCTACTCCAACCCTCCTGTAGAGAGACTTTATCAATGTACCATCGTGTGGATCCTCTCGGTAGAGGTCATCCGAAATCCGCACTCGCCCCTGAGGCAGCCCCTAGCGAGGTTGCTTCAAGTGCAAGACTATGGGAAAGTGATCCAACATTGTCATTCCTGCCACAATGCATGTGTTGCCACCTCTATGCATGGCCCAATCTCCAACATAAAAATGGTCAACCTCTGTAGCAAATCATCATGAAAATGTTGGCCAATGGAAAATCTACCACCACCCATGTAATCTGTTAAACCTCAAGTTCCCTCTGAGTGTGGCAACCTCTAATAAAGAAAGTAAACTGATCCCCAGTGTTGTGCTCTCCCTACATCTCTAAGAAAGAAGGCTGCCAAGTTTCCTCCTTAATTCCAAGTAGTTGAAGTCTCCTCCAACAAACCATAAGTCCACATCCAGTAGTTATTAGTGATCTATTGCCAAAGGATCCACGCTCTTGTCGAGAAGACCATCCTAAGCTCATATGAGCTTTGAGACACTACTACTGTGATGGACGTGAAGACCATCCTAAGCGTATATGAGCTTTGGGACACTGCTACTGTGGTGGACATGAAGCCGATTGCGAGATCGGATCCAACCAATGCAGGACAACAGATAGTACCAACTGCAGATGAGATTCTCGCGTGGACAAGAAGAAATGCAGATGCGCTGTATTCTATTGTCTGCAATGTAAGTGATTCCGTCATGGCATTAATTCAACATGTCACCACAGCGGAGGAGGCATGGACGGTCTTGAAAAATCAGTACGAGACCACGAATCAGACGCGAATTCAGAATCTGGAGACTCAACTCGCGAACGAGAAACTGTCTGGGTCTGAAGCGACAGAGAAGTTCATCACCAGGGTGAAGAATCTGTGTGATCAGATGACTGCGATTGGCATCACCATCACTAGCGAGAATCTAGCACGAAGGTCTTGTTACGGTGCTGAATACGCAGAACAAAAATCTGTCCCTCAACTTTGAGGATTTCAACGCGATGCTTCTGGAGGAGGAGATGCGTCAAAAGACGAGGACTGGAGAAGATTCGGCTTTCTGGACCGGATCAAAGAAAGGTAAGGGTAAGGACTCTGGTAACCCATCTTCTTCTGATGATAAAAAGAGAAAGAAGAAGATCAAGTGCTTCTATTGCAACAAGGCAGGGCACAAGCAGAATGAGTGCCGAAAGAAGATTGCAGATGAGAAGAACGAAGTAAAGAAAGAGTCCAGCAACAGTACACAGGCACTACTACAGTAGAAGGATATGGATATACTTCCTGAAGACTAAAGACGAGGCTTTTAGTAAGTTCAAGGAATGGCATGTAATGGTCGAGAAAGAATTGGAAAGGAAGGTGAAGAAATTGAGATCAGAAAGAGGTGGAGAGTTCACATCAACTGAATTCGAAAGTTACAGCAAAAGTCACGGGATCAAGAGGCAGAAACCCCCGCCACATACATCACAGGAAAATGGAGTAGCAGAACGCAAGATGCGCGTCATCTGTGAAATGGGCAGGAGTATGATGAAAGGGAAAGATTTGCCAAAGACTTTCTGGGCTGAAGCATGCAACATTGCAGTTTACATTTTGAATCGTAGCTACACAAAGGCTGTGAATGGAATGACTCCACTGCATGCCTTTTCTAGTAAGAAACCTTCAACTGCACATTTCAGAGTTTTTGGATGTCACTGTTTTGTGCATGTCTCTGATGCTAACAGGACCAAAGGGGAACCGAAGAGCCGAAAGTGTATTTTCTTGAACTATAGTGAAGAGACGAAGGGTTACCGTCTCTATAACCCTGTTACCAAGAAGGTAATAGTAAGTCGCGATGTGGTCTTCTCAAAACATCCGCATCAATTGGAGGAGGATGCTTCCTTCCCAGACAACCAAGACCAGGATATCCATCCAGTACCACTACTAACAGCAAACCAAACTCCCCCAACGGTGCTTGGGAGGATTCAAGATAAAGAAGATAAAGAAGAGCCTGCAGAACCACAACGGCAACGGCCATTCCCGAAGTGTGTTAAGCAGCTTTTGGACGGCAGAGAACCTCCAGCCATTGAGGAGGAACCATCCGAACACCGACGGTCCAAGAGATTAGAGGAGCAAAGAAGAGCGCAGGAACACTTGGTCAACTACGCTTTGATGACAGAGGTGATCCGTGCTAATGAACCCAAGTGTCTTGAAGAGGCACAGGGTGATGATAGGTGGATGGAGACTATGCAGTCAGAGTATGGCTCCATAATGAAGAACAACACTTGGGACCTTGTGGATCGACCACCAAAACGCAAGGTAACCGGCACCAAGTGGGTGTACAAGACCAAGTACAAGTCCGACGGCACGTTGGATAAGTACAAGACTCGGCTCGTGGCAAAAGGATTGGCACAAGTACATGGTTTTGATTATCACGATACTTTTGCTCCCATAGCTCGACTAACCACAATTCACAGTGTTTTGGCTTTAGCTGCCCAGGAAAGTTGGCCCGTGTTTCAAATGGATGTAAAATCTGCCTTTCTGAATGGGGATCTCAAGGAGGAGGTATACGTGGAACAACCACCAAGCGACGGCACGTTGGATAAGTACAAGACTCGGCTCGTGGCAAAAGGATTGGCACAGGTACATGGTTTTGATTATCAGGATACTTCTGCTCCCATAGCTCGACTAACCACAATTCGCAGTGTTTTGGCTTTAGCTGCCCAAGAAAGTTCGCCCGTGTTTCAAATGGATGTAAAATCCGCCTTTCTGAATGGGGATCTCAAGGAGGAGGTATACGTGAAACAACCACCAAGTTTTGTGATCCCCGGTTCAGAAGGTAAAGTCTATAAATTGAAGAAGGCACTTTACGGGCTAAAACAGGTCCCACGAGTGTGGTACCAGCGGATTGATGCCTACTTTCTGCAAAACGGGTTCAGGAGGAGCCCATCTGATGCAAATTTGTATATCTTCAGAGAAGGAGGTAGGTGTATGATCGTGGTCCTTTATGTGGACGACCTTGTCATAACAGGAAACCAAGAAGAGAAGATCTCGCAGATTTGCTAGGAAGAGAGTTTGAAATGACAGACCTCGGACTGATGCATTTCTGTCTGGGGATTGAAGTTTAGCAGGAGCCGAAACCGATCTTTATTTCACAGCTGAAGTATGCTGGAGAGATACTGAAGGCATTTGGCATGGCTGAGTGCAAGACAGTTGGTACCCCTATGGAGGTTGACGTGAAGCTCTCAAACGAGAATTCATCACCACTGGTGGATGAAGCGAAGTACAGAAGACTTGTGGGCAGTTTGATTTACCTATGTAACACACGGCCGAACATCTAAGCAGGTTTTCCAATAAGCCCCGGGAGAACCATTGGAGGGCAGGGATGCGGGTTCTGAAATACATCAAAGGCACACTTAATTATGGCATCACCTATACCAAGGGCAACATCTTGACCGGATTCTGTGACTCGGATTGGGCAGGAGACGTGGACAGCAAGAGATGAGTGACAGGTTACTGTTTCTCACTTGGATCTGGAGCTGTGTCATGGGTCAACAAGAAGCAACCTACAGTTGCTCTTTAATCTACCGAGGCTAAGTACATTTGCTTCTTGCGAGGCAATGTGATTGAGGAGGATTTTGGGGGACATGGGTGCAGTGCAGAACAAGCCTACACAGTTATCATGTGACAATCAGAGTTGTATGGCGATTGCAAAGAACCCTGTGTTCCACGCTCGCACAAAACACATTGAGATTCAATATCACTTTGTACGCGAGCTCATCATGGATGGAGAGGTCGACTTGGTGTACTATCTGACTACAGAGAATGCTGCGGACATCTTCACGAAGGCTCTTGAAAGAGACTTGCTGGAGAGGCATCTTCGTCGACTTGGCATGGGACCGAAAAAGTAAGTTCACTTGAGGGTGGATATTGAGGGGGGGTGTTGGATATCAATGCTCCACTCTCAAGTAACTACACGGGAACCAGCTAACTCTACTTGTAAGCCCCCTATATGAGGAGAAGGCATTTGAGTAGCTCGGTTATCCGGTAGGTCCTGGTTTGAACACCAGATGGGAGCCATGTGTGGCCTGATGGTTGGACGGAGTTGACACACTGCCAACTAGGTTACATGCAAGTGCGGAAAGGCATCCCATGACTGACCACGCTAAGGGTAGACGGAGTATTTCCCAGGACAGCCCACTCTCGGGTTGAGGGGCTCGTTTGGAGTCCCTGATGATCCCGGACGGCTGTGGCCTATTTCGGGACCGACCCCCAGTCAACCATTTTGGGCGGGCTGGGTCGGTCACCCAATTGGATCTAACCGACTACGAGTGGTGACTATATAAGAGCAAGCCCGTGAAGCCCATTTCATCACTGGCTACAGCAACCCTGATTCCTTAGCATCCAACCTCTGTCCTCTACTGTTTCTAGCTCGCCATAGAAGCTTCTTTCACAAGAGCGCATGGCTGGGAGGCAGCGCCATCTATTGTATCAGTTCTACAGTAATCAAATTTTTTAATTATCCATACTATCTGTTTTTCTCTCTTGCGTACGAGATCCTGTTATCTGTTGAGCACAGACGTTGTATTGTTTTCTTACACTATCCTAACACTCATGATGCATGCACGACAGTTTTCGATGCTTCTGATGCGTGGTTCTTTGACAGTGGTTCTATTAAGGACATAACTTCCTGCACTAAGTTAATCAACTCACTCACAAATGCAACAAAGGAGTAAACAGTTACATGTGTAATAATGCATCTTATTCAATACAAGGCATTGGGCAAGTTGCCATTACTTCAAGATCTAGTGATCTAGTCACTCTAGACAATGTACTTTATGTACCAGGTATCCGCAAAAACCTCATCCATTTCAGCCATAGCTACTTGTGGATATCAGGTTCTCTTTGAAGGTATTCGGTGTGCAGTCTATGATGCTACACATGCCTTTATCATGGCGTTGACTGGCACATTGCCTAGAGGACTTTACACACTTGATGCATATGACAGATGCTTGGATGATGCTGGACTTGCAAATGCAGATACTTATGATGTTGATGCTTCTACCATGGCGGATACTCATTTATGGTATGAGAGGTTTTGACCCCTCAACTTTGGAGCTTTGGTAAAGTTGCATAAAGAAGATATGGTTCTTCATCTTCCTAAGATGCACATGCCTTCAAAACATGTCTGTGAAGCATGTTAACTTGGAAAAATGTACCACTTTGCATTTCCCAAGGATGGGAGAGTTGGTGCACCTCGCAAGTTGTATTTGATTCACAGTGATATTTGTGGTCCCATGCGGGTTGCAGCTATTGAAGGATTTTACTATTTTGTCACTTTCATTGATAACTTTACCAGACACACTTGGATTTTTGCCTTGAAATCCAAATCTGAAGTCTTTGCATGTTTCAAACATTTCATTGCCTTGGTAGAGAATGAAAGCGGGCTGAGAATTGCCAGCATTAATATAGATGGGGAGAGTGAATACATGTCAAAAGAATTTGCTGATTTTTTGGCCTCACGCGGCATACATCATCAATGCACTATGCCTTATACTCCTCAGCAGAATCCCGTGGCTGAAAGGAATAATAGATCAGTCATGGAGATGGCCAGGTGTATGTCAAAGGGAAGCACTTGCCTAACAAATTGTGGTTGGATGCCGTCATGTGTGCAAACTATATTTTGAATAGATGCCCAACCAAGGCATTGAAAACCATCACACCTTATGAGGCTTGGGACAGGCCATAAGCCCAGATTTCTCACATGAGGACTTTTGGTTGCTCAGCATATGCACATGTGCCTTCACAGACACAGACAAAGTTGGATGACAAAGCTGTCAAATGCATTTTGTTTGGGTACAGCTCAGACAGCAGGGGCTACAAGCTCTACCAGCCCCTCACTGACAAATTTTTTGTTAGTAGGGATGTTGTTTTTATCAGTCATCATCAATGCCTTTGTTGGAATGTCAAAAACAGCCCAGAGTTGATGCATCAAATATCTTTGACAGCTTGATGCAGTTAGATCCCCATGATGATGCTACATCGACGTTCATCCTCCTCCTTCTAATAATCATTTACAACCACTTGTGCAGTCTGAAAATCAGCAAGATTTACAGCCTGATATGCCTCTGATTGATCAGGATATTCTGCACAGGGCAGTTAACCAAGAGAGAGCTAAAATTCAAGAGCCCAAAAGACTTCCCCGTTGGCTCTTTGACACTCTTAAAGACAGCAAACAAGATGCTCCTCTATCTGCCCATACTAGAGCAGCTCTCAAGAAAGAACATGCTAATTTGGTTGCTTCTACATTGGTTGCTACAACTTGGGAATTGTGTGATTGGCTAGAATGCCATTGGAACTACGTGGCTATACAAGATTAAACGGAAAGCTGACGGTTCAGTATACCGTTACAAAGCCCGTCTTGTTGCTAAGGGCTATCCACAGCAGCAAGGCATTGACTTAGAAGAAACATTTGCTGTCACTTCCAAGATCACCACTATCCAAATTGTTATTGCCTTTGCTGCCCACTTTCATTGGCAGGTACATCAGCTTCATGTTAAGACAGCATTTCTCCATAGACACTTGCACAAGGAAGTCTATGTTACCCAACAACCTAGTTTTGAGATTGAAGGTTCTGAAGGGAAGGTAAGACGGTTGAAGAAAGCCCTTAATAGATTGAAGTAGGCACCCCGGGCTAGGTATTCACATTGGCAAGTTTTTAGAATATTGTCTCTCAGCGTTCGACTACGATTACGACTATTGACATTCAAGTAATATGCCATTTTCTTATCCATTCGTGAGACTCATCCTCGGCGCTAATATTCTTGGCGTTATCTCGACACCTAGGGAAGGGCCCGTTCCCTCGGATTACAACTCTTTGGGGAAGGAAGCACGCCACCTCCCCGCCCACGCTATGTGTGGTGATAATAATTATATGTTATATATTATAATATAAATATTTGACATAGACTTCTTCCTGCAATGGCAGGGGTGTTTTGTAGAACGAGCTCCTGCGAGCCCTCCTCCCTCCTTCCGTAGCCTCTACCTCCCTACCTTCCTCCGCCTCACCTACGCCCTCGCCTCGCGCCCCTCGCCCTCGCCTCTCGCCTCGCCTTACGCCTCGCGCCCCTCGCCCTCGCCTCGCGCCCCTCGCCCCTCGCCTTGCCTCCGCCACCACGCCCTCGCCTCGCCCCTCGCCACCACACCTCGCCTCACCCCTCGCCCCTCGCCACCACGCCCTCGCCTCGCCCCTCGTCCCCTCGCCACCACACCTCGCCCCTCGCCCCCACACCTCACCTCGCCTCCGCTGCCGCCCTTCTCCCTCGCCTTCGACCTCCGCCCTCCGCCCTCGCCTTCGACCTCCGCCCTCCGCCCTCGCCTTCGACCTCCGCCCTCCGCCTTCCGCCCTTGCCTTCGACCTCCGCCCTCCGCCTCGCCACGCCCTCGCCTCGCCCCCCCGCCCTATACCCGCCGCCTTGCCTCACCCCACAATCGCCTCCTCTTTCTCCGCCCCGCCTCGCTTCGCCTCGCCTTATCCTCCTCCGTCACACCCAAGCTCCATCCCTCATCTATCTCCCCCCTCCTTTTTTGGTGGCAGCCTCTTCCTCATCGGAGGTCTCGCAGTTTGTCTTGGCGGTATGGCGGCTCCCTGCCCGGAACCGGAGGCCCAGCCGGACCCTCCCTCTCCAGATGCCTACCGCGTGATCTTGACAGAGCAACAGTCGTCTCAGGTACAACAGGTTGCCAATGACCTTGCCCTCACTTCAGTCTATGGCAGAGTCATTGGACACTCTCCCTCCAGACCAGCCATCAGGGATTGGCTTCAATTGACTCTTACGCTAGAAAACAGCCACATCGAGGAGGTGGCCCTTATGGGAAGGGGCATCTTCTGGCTTAAACTCTCCACTGCAAAAGCTGCGAGCAACCTGATTGCTGGTTCCCCCACATCTGTGGATGGAAAGATCATCATGATAGTCCCCTGGTACCGAGGATTCAACGCAGCGGACTTTGATGCTCGTTTCTGCATACCTCGCCACCCAGTGACGCTAGTTTTTCCAAGCCTTGCTGCTGAGTTGCGGCCGATAGTCAGGGACCTGGGTTCCCACTTTCGCTGGGTGATGCATGACACTTTCGTCGATGCGGTTGCTGCGGCAGGAGCTCCCAGAGTTTGTGTGGCTGTGACAGACCCTGCCTCCCTCCCTGCAGTGATTGAGATCGTGACAGATACTGGCAGCATTACTCAGAGCATGGTAGTCACAGGACAGCCAGGCCAGTGCCTGAGGTGTCACGGCTTTGGGCACCTGGCTGCTGCTTGTCCACGCTTCTCAAGCTCCTCCCGGCCCCCCCCGCCCCCCCCCCAACCCCCTCCCCCTCCCTCCGGGCAGCCACGTCAGGAAGAGCAGAGGCAACCGGAGTCCGGTCCAGAGGCGGCTGGCGGCTGGACCGAGTTCAGAAGGAAAAGAGGAAAGAATAAGAAGATTTCTGACAGAGGCAAGGAGGCAGAGGTTACCCAACCTGCAGCAGCGCCTCAGAGACCTGACAGGCAGCCGCCCCAGGGTCCTGGGAGAGCTTCTACTTCGTCTGTAGCCCGCCCTCCGCAGCCACAGGTCCCCCTCTCTTCCGATCCCCGGCTCCCTTCCACTCAGCCCCAGCCCCTACCCCAGCCGCAGCCCCCTTCTCCCGACCCGCAACTTCAGCCCCCGCCTCTTCCTCTTCAGCCCCCTCCTCTTCCTCTTTAGCCCCAGTCCCAGCCCCAGCCCCATCCCTCCTCCCCCGCCCCTCTCAACTCTTCCGCAGTGTCAGATGCAACGGTGGTTCCTCAGCCGCGTGCAGCCCACACTCCCCCTCCTCCGCCCCCCCCCTAGTCGCTTCCGTGGAGTTTGAGTTGCCTACCCCTCTGCCTCCTTCCCCTCCCCCACCCCAGGCAGGGCACCCCAAGACTGCACCACCCCTGGAGCAGTCTTCCTTGTCTGCTAGCCCGGCCCCTCAGTTGCAGACTCTGGCGGGCCTCAGCTCCAGGAGAGAGAGCTTCCTCGCGACTTCTACAGGTCCAATCCCTGGGATTACTTGGATGTGGCCGACCTCGGGACCTTTCCAGCTTGCCTCGACATCAGTATCTTCACGCTCCGTAAAGGGGCGGATGGGAAGATCGCAGCCTTGGCCCCGAGGGATGGCCCCAGCTTTGCTTTCACCTTTCTCAGCGACGGCACCGAGATTTGGATAGACGACTCGGTCTGGGAGGCTCTCAGAGAGCAGACGCACGCTCAGATTTGCTCCTGGATAGGCCCGTCGGGTGGACAGCTTCTCGAGACTCAGTGGTTTGAGGGTGACGTGCGTCTGCGATGGCGTTGCGCCGCCAAGCGTTTCAGATTGATTGTGATCCTCAGGCCCCCTCTGTCGTGGCCCCTCCCCCAGGATGTCAAGAGCCTGGACTCCTCAGAAACTTCGCGCCTTCTACGGGATGACTACCTCAGAGATCTCGAGTTGGCTCGAGAAAGCGTTTGTCCATGGCACCAAAGGCCTCACGCCTTTGCTAAAAGTTTTGAAGAACGGGCAGGATGACCCAGCCTCAGGCATCACTAAGTATTCATACAACCCGAATGTAGTGCGGAATGCTGTCTTGTGTACATCCTGAGGTTGTATCCTCACTTGGTGATAGCCACTCTTTAAGTCTATCCTGCTGAAGACTGAAGCTCATTTAACTGATCCAGGACATCATCAATATGCGGAATAGGGAATCTATTCTTGATGGTCATTTTGTTCAGTGCGCGATAGTCGACGCACATACGGAATGAACCATCTTTCTTCTGTACTAATAGTACAGGGAAACAAAAAGGAGACGAGCTGGGCTGAATCAACCCTTTAGACAGCAAGTCCTGTACCTGAGCCATAATCTCCTCTCTCTGAGTCGCACTGACCCTATAAGGGGGTCTGTTTGGTGGCTCACTACCAGGCATTAACTCTATCTGATGATCTTCTGGTCTCTCTGGGGGTAACTCCCCTGGCAAAACATCAGAAAAGCAATCTTTAAAGTTTACAAGAAACTGGAACTTATCTTTGTCTGCATCATTCATTTCAGCATGCATATCATTCTCTTTTTCTTTTACAAAAACCATGTACGCAGAAATTGCAGACTTTATTGCTTTACTACATGAAACATCAGATACAATGGGGATAGTGTCCCCTTTATTCCTGGCAATTAAACGCTGATTTTTCCCCCTATGCACAAACTCCAGCACTCTTTTAGGAAGAGTCAACTTCATTGCCTTGCGGTGAAACCAAGGCATCCCCAAAACTACATCATAGTGTTTCAGTGGAGAAATGAAGAAGTCTTCCTGATCCACATAACTCTGAACATGAAGACGGAGCTTCCCTATCAAGGGAGTAACTGGCACAGGATTCCCACAAAACATTTGATCGGCATCCAAAGCCCTGCCTAACTCTTCCGTCTTTATTCCCAGCCTCAGGGCTAGATCCTCTGATATGAAATTATCAGTAGCCCCTGGATCAAATAAAATTAGCGCTTGCCGGTCTCTAACTTTGCCCCATGATAGCAGTAATTCTCGTTCTTCTGGGTTCAAAGCATGACCCAGTATATCAGGAATTCCCCCTGCCATTGGCTTTTGCGGTCCTCGTGGCTTCTCTGCCTCTTTTCCCTTCGATGTTGAAGGCTTTTCTGGGAACTGGGCAGCCACATGCCCCTCTTTACCGCACCTGAAGCATTTCCCATCTCTACGGAATTCCGCTATCTGTTCAGGGGTGAATAGAGATTTGCCCTTATAAGTCTTTGAAAACTGAGTACCCCTCGGCTTCTGAGGCTGAAACCCTTTCTTCTCAGCCTTGGGGTACTCTTTCTTTTCTGATTTTGTAAAATCAGTTTTCTTTTTATCAGCACGTCCTGCATGCAAGGATGGCACTGTAGATGGATCTTGTAGCGGCACAAGACTCGCTACTGAAGCTGAATGCATAAGATCTTGAATATTCTTTGCCCCCAAAGCATTCACTACTGCCTGAATTCTTGGAGTGAGACCTGCTCTGTACTTCCTCATTTGGGTGCCTTTGGAGATCTTTTTGAACGGTGCAACCTGCAAATAAGCATCCCAGAACTTTTGGTTGTACCCATCCACTGTATCTCCTGCATCCATGTGCAAGCTGTCCCAATCTTGAAGAACATGGTCTCTAAACTGTTTAGGCATGAACTGCTGATAGAAGGCTTTCTTGAAGCCCTTCCACTTCCTTGGGGCTGACCCATCTGTGGTCAGTGCACTCCACCATGCACTAGCCGTTGCTATCAAGTGTAAACTGGCCATTCTTAATTTGGAGGATTCTGAAAATTTTTCTGTACCGAATGCAGCATCAAACTGTCTGATAAACTGCAATGCTTTGTCTGTATGACCATACTGTCCGTTGTAGGTCATAAACTTGACAGATTTTCCTCCCTCTTTAAATTCCTTAGTCGCTTTGGAAGACTTTCTCTTCCTAGACTTCTCGTGTTTCCTTCTTTTCCTGGATGATTTATCTGATAAGGAAGAAGAAGACACAGAGGTCGAACTCGAGGTAGACGATGATGGACTAGGAGATCGGTGATGATGCCTCGATCTCTTTTTACTATGGGACCGTCTCCTATGAGATCTATGAGATCTCTCTCTCTCAGGCTGTACACGAGAGTGTGCCTCCGGCATTGGCACGTCATATACTGGATTAGGCATAGCTTCTGCTTGAAACAAATGCTGAGCCCTGGGATCCCTTTTGAGATTTTCCAGCTCTTGTATACGAGTGCGTACCATCTGTTCAAATTCTTGTTGAGTTTGCGGCACATTTCTCTGTCCTGGATGTACATCCCTATCTTGTGAATCCCACTCAATAGGTGATTGATCCATATTCTGAGATCTGCAGATTTCTCACACAGTGCGGGTAACTGATGCACACTACTTTTGCTTTTCCAACAGAAAAAGTACCTCAACAAGAGGTGTTTTGCATTCACAATCTATGCCAGTACTGGCTGTCAGTTCAAGGCATCTACCCACACAGTTGCCAAAGCATCAACAATTATATTGCCCTTTTCTGGCTGCTGCAGATGGCTTCAAAAGGCATCTGTTTTTCCCTCTTTTTACTGCTCAAAGGCATGCATACTCTTTTTCTGCAAATCTCTGATTCCTCTGTTTTTCTGCTGTTTTTCTGACAGTGAAAGTCTGACAAGCAGGTGAAAATTGCTGGCAGAAACAGTCTCTGCAACTGTTCTTTTTTTTTTTTTTTTTGAAAAGAACAGTAACCAGCTAGAGTAATTGGCTAGTTACTCTAACCAGACTGACTGGTTCTAGTCTGGTCAGTCTGCAACTGGACTAACTAGACTGGCCACAGTCTGGTTACAGTGACCAGACTGGTCTGGTTGGGTCAACTAACTAGACCTCTAACCAGTCCACTACCAAGGTTGAGTTAGATTAACCCCTGGTTAGCCATGTCAGCATCCATGTCACCTGTCAGAAGGCCAGGTCATCTCACACGTGCATGCCACATCAGCAATTGCGCTGTCTGCCACGTGTATTGCCACGTCAGCTGCTGAGCTGTCTGCCACGTGTCAGTGCCACGTCATCAACCCCACCGCTGCATCCGCCACGTCAGCACCTGCACGTGCAAACGCCACGTCACCTGTGTGCCACGTGTCTGCCTAGGTGGCACCCTGGCCACGTCAGCAACAGCCAAAGGTTTCAAACCTTGGCTATGCAGGGGTCGTCGCGCGCCGCGCCTGCGTCGTGTTTACTTCTGCAGCACCTAGTGCCCGCGCAAGGGATCGACGACGGAACAATTTACGAAAGGAAATCGTCTGCGATCTACTACGCCTTATCAACGATTAGATTCGTCACACGTAAGGTGTAAGCTGGTCTCTTCCACGCAGATCACCGAGGATCTCCCGTTCTCGACGGCAAGTGCCAGATGCAGAATCATGGAGTCTCTCCCCTCGATAGTGCTCACAGAGCTATTCATTTGCAAATATGCCACATCGTCGTCTGTTCGCTTTGACTCTCCGTTAGAGGCGTCCTTACGCCGTCATAGGCATGAGGCCCCAGGCCTAGTAGCCAGCACCCCTTGTGCCCACGCCATCACCAGCGTTTCTTACCTCGTGTCAGCGTACGCTTCGCCTTCCTTCACACTTGCGTATAGTCTAGCTTCAGCATAATTTACGTTCTCTGTGCCAACGAATAACTCCACAGCTGCATCTATGTCGCCCATGTTGTTGACGTTGTACCAGCGGCTGCAAATCTTTGCTTATCCCAGCTTTGAACAGACCGCCATCTTATTCCTTCCTTTTGAGCAAATTCCCAAGCACCACAGGCATGTGCATCAGTA